>NW_027671818.1:0-195313 GCF_964165515.1 Mesoplodon bidens
TCTCATTTTCTCAGGTGATAGGCCCAACAGGGGCTATGATTCATTGATTGGTAGCTGGATGTTTACCTTTTCAAAGCACCTGCATTGTGTGTTCATTAGCGGCTCTTACCACGTCCCAATTAACACCGAGGGTGCGTGTTTTCCCACAACCTCTTCAGCATTTATTGCTTGCAGATTGTTTGCTCATGACCATTCTGACTGGTGTGAGCTGATAGGTTTTTGGAATTTGGGTTTGCATGTCTTTACTAATTCCTAATATTCAGCATTTTCCCACACCTTTCTCTTTTATTTAGACAAAAAATGTGTGAGTACAGTATACCTCTTGAAATTGTCTTCTTCGAAGTTTGCCCTCTTTTGAATTTTGTGGTCGTTTTTCGACCCCAGGATTTTTTTTGAGAGCGGATGTCATTTACATGCCTGCAGTGATTGTGAATATTTAGTGACCATTAGCACTGGGTTTAAAGCGGGTGTTGTTGGAAATGGCCACAAGGCGGCAGCATTTCTCCATTCCCAAATCTGGTTACTAGGGCAGCAGAGCCTTTCTGGAAGTCCTGTTACTAGGTTGTCAATTAGAATGGAATGTGCCAGGAAAAAGCCCCTGAAGTTTATGTCTCATTACTTCTTGTTTGTTGTTTTAATTGCTTTAACCAGGGTAATGATTAGAATACAGTTTGTCCTAGGTGTACACAAACTGGTTCATTCGTACATCATATATGTCTATTCATGTACAGATCCTTTTCCCGTGTAAAGGATTCCAGAGTGTTCTGCACACCTCCCTTGCTATGTGCTCAGGCTTTCTGATATATGTGCTCAATCTGCATTTCTATAGGTATGGTAAACCTAATCGTAATTTATCCATTGCCACCACCTTTCCTTTTAGATACGCATAGTTTGTTTTTGAAGTCTCCGTGTGTCTTTCTCTGTGGAAATATGTCCATTTTTGGTCAGTTGTTAGGTAACACCTGTAAGTGATATCATAGGATAAACGTCTTTTGCTTTCCAACTTACCTCATGTTCTGTGATTACCTCTAGGCTCATCTGTGGTACGTCAAAGAGCAGTGTTCCATTGTTTCCCATGGCTAATATTCCATTGTGTACGTGGACCACTTCTTCTTTACCCATTCATCTGTTGATGGGCATTTAGGTTGCTTCCATGTCTTGGCTATTGTGAATAAGGCTGCAGTGCAGCTTTGGCAGCGTCTGTCTTCTGGATTCTGGTCTTCTCAGGTGAGAGGCACAGCGGTGGGCCTGCTGCATCAAACGGTACCTCAATTTTTACTTTTAAACGCAGCTCCTTTCTGCTCTCATTATTGGCTGTTACCACTTTACATCTCACCAGCAGCTAGAGGGTACACAGTTCTCAAAAAACACTTCAGCATTTATTATTTATAGGCTTTTTGTTGATGGTCAGTCGACCTGTGTGAGTTGAAACCTTTTTGCAGATTAGATTTGCCTGAGTCTAATAATTCCTGAGGTTGAGCTTTTACCCATTTTCCTGTTTGTTTTTTAACAAGAGAGTCAGTCAAACTTACCTCTTCATAGTATCTTCTTGAAAATTTGGCCAGGTTTGAATTTTCTTGTCCATTCCCTACCTCAGCTCAATTGATTAGGGCAGCTGTCCTTTACAGCCCTGAGTCCTTGGGAATGTTAAGAGACCATTAGCTGGGGGCTTAAAGCCGCTCTTGCGGGAAATGGCCACAAGGAGGCAGCATTTCCACATTTCCAACTCTGCGTTTTTGGGCAGCAGAGCCTTCCTGGAAATCGTGTTAGTAGGCTGCAAATTAGAGTGGAAAGTGCCAGGGCACATCCACAAGAGCTTTTATCTCCTTAATTCTTGTTTTTTTTTCAATTTATTTTTTATTAATTATCAGAGCAAATTTGATGAAACTATTTTGTTTCTCCTAGGTGTACAGAATCTGGTTCATTATATCAATGTATCTGTCTATTTATCTTTGGATCCTTTACCGTGTAGGTTATTACAGAGCGTTGAGTAGACCTGTCTTGGTATTCCATAGGTATTTTGTGATTATATATTTCATATGTATTAGTACATGTCTGTTAACCCCCATATCGTAATTCATACATTCCTTACACTTTTCCATTTGGTTAAATGTAAAGTTTTTCTCTTAATCCATGCTTTTCCTTCTCTTGGAAATAAGTTCATGAGTATCAATTTTTAGGTAACACCTATAAGTGATGGCATTGGATATCTGTCTTTCACTTTCTTTCTTACTTCAAGTTGGGTGATTATCTCTAGGTCCTTATATGGTGGTACAAACAGCACTGTTTCCCTGTTTTCCATGGCTAGTATTCCATTGTTTACATGGACCACTTCCTCTTTGTGCATTTTTCTGTTGATGGACATTTTGGTTTCTTCCAAGTCTTGGCTATGTTAAATGTTCCTGCAGGGCTTCCCTGGTGGTGCAGTGGTTAAGAGTCCGCCTGCCTATGCAGTGGACACGGGTTCGTGCCCCGGTCCGGGAAGATCCCACATGCCGCCGAGTGGCTAGACCCGTGAGCCATGGCCGCTGAGCCTTCCTGTCCAGAGCCAGTGCTCCGCAACGGGTGAGGCCACAACAGTGAGAGGCCCACTTACCGCCACAAAAGAAGTCCCTGCATTGCAGGATTGCCAGCCTGTGTCTTCTCCATTTTGTTCTGCTCAGCTGATAGTCTCATCAAGGATGTAGCAGATCACATGGTAGCTCAATTTTTACCCTTAAATGCACCTCCATTATGTTCTCACTACTGGCTGTTACCAGTTTATATCCCCCCAGCAGCTAGAGGGTACACAGTTCTCTGAAACCCCTTCATTTTTCCTTTGTAGACTTTTTGCTGAAGAACATTCTGATGGCTGTGAGGTGAACGTTTCTGTAATTGGATCTGCACGGCTTTGTTAATTGCTGATGCTGCACATTTTTCTATTCCCTTTTATTTTAAAGAAAAGAAAGGAAAAGACAAAATGTGCTTAAGATATGCCTTTTGAAATGGTCTTCTTGAAATGTTGACGTCTTTTGAATTTTCTGATCGATTTATGACCACAGGATTTTTTTTTTTTGATGACAGGTGTCATTTAGAGGCCTGCCATTATTTTGAATATTAAGTCACCATTACCACTGTTGTGTGAAACGACCAGAAGGCGGCAGCACTTCTCCTTACCAAATCTGCTTACTAGGGCAACAGAGTCATGATGGAAATTGTGTTGTAGGTTGTAAATTAGAACGGAATGTGCCAGGAAAAGTCCCTTAAGATTATATCTCATTACTTCTTGTTCCTTTTTTAAATTTAATTTTTATTCTTTATCACAGCAAATTAGATTACAATGTTTTGTTTGCTGTAGGTGTGCAAGATGTGGTTCTTTTACACATATACATATATCTATTCTTCTTCAGATCCTTTGCCCATGTAGGTTAGGACACAACGTTGTGTAGTCTTCCCTTGGTATGCCGTAGGTGTTTGGTGATTTATATATTTCACATGTGTTTTTATATCTCTGTTAACCCCAATATCGTAATGTATCCAATCCTCACAGCTTTCCATATGGTGAACCATAAGTTGGTTTAATGAATCTGTGATTGCCTTTCTCTCTGGAAATATCTTCATTGGTATCAAGTTTTAGGTAACACCCATAAGTGATAGGATATGTGTCTTTCGCTTTCTCACTTACTACCAGTTGCAATGATTACCTCTAGACTCCTCTATGGTCCTGCAAATGGCATTGTTTCACTTTTTGCCTTGGCTAATATTCCATCTGTACACATACCAGTTCTTCTGTGTCCACTCATCTCTTGATGGACGTTTTGGTTGCTTCCATGTGTTGGCTATTGTAATACTTCCACAGTGCAGATTTGCCTTCCTGTGTCTTTCCAATTCTGTCTTCTGAGGATATAGCCCGGGAAGTGGGCCTGCTGGATCATCTAGTTGCTCAAGGTTTACCTGTTAAAGGCACTTCCATTCTCTTCTGAATAGTGGCTCTTAGAATGTTATGTCCCACTTCCAATTGAGGGTATGCATTTTTCCAAAACCTGTTCAGCATTGACCACATGTAGTTTTGTTTGCTGATGGTTATTGTGAGTGTTGTGAGCTGATACTTCTTTGTGGTTGTGTTTGCCTGTGTCTCATACTCCCTTGAAATTGAGCTTTCAGGCATGTCCTCTTAGTTTTCAAACTGTTACTACAGCTGACTTCTTCAAATTGTTTTCTTGAAGCATGTGCCACATTTTGCAATGTTTTGGCCTTTACCTGCATCAAGACATTTTTAAGGGCAGGTATCATTTGCAGCCCTGCAGTACTTGTGCACATGAAGTGTCCATTAGCACAGATTTCAAAGCTGCTGTTGCAGGTATCGGCCAGAGGACGGCAGCATTTCTACGTTCCCCACTCTGGCACCTAGGGAAACAGATCTTCCTGCCAGTGGTGCTCCTCAGTTATAAATTAGAGTGCAATGTGCCCTGATATACCCCCAAAAGCTTACGTCTCCTTACTTAGGTTTGTTTTTTTCAATTTAATTCATAGGTTTCAGTGGAGCAATATTCCATTCTGTACATGGACCACTTCTTCTCTGTGCATTCCTCTGTTGATAGACATTTTGGTTGCTTCTAAGTGTTGCCTATGGTAAATATTGCTGGAGTGCAGTGTTGCCAGCCTGTGACTTTTGATTCTCATTTTCTCAGGTGATAGGCCCAACAGGGGCTATGATTCATTGATTGGTAGCTGGATGTTTACCTTTTCAAAGCACCTGCATTGTGTGTTCATTAGCGGCTCTTACCACGTCCCAATTAACACCGAGGGTGCGTGTTTTCCCACAACCTCTTCAGCATTTATTGCTTGCAGATTGTTTGCTCATGACCATTCTGACTGGTGTGAGCTGATAGGTTTTTGGAATTTGGGTTTGCATGTCTTTACTAATTCCTAATATTCAGCATTTTCCCACACCTTTCTCTTTTATTTAGACAAAAAATGTGTGAGTACAGTATACCTCTTGAAATTGTCTTCTTCGAAGTTTGCCCTCTTTTGAATTTTGTGGTCGTTTTTCGACCCCAGGATTTTTTTTGAGAGCGGATGTCATTTACATGCCTGCAGTGATTGTGAATATTTAGTGACCATTAGCACTGGGTTTAAAGCGGGTGTTGTTGGAAATGGCCACAAGGCGGCAGCATTTCTCCATTCCCAAATCTGGTTACTAGGGCAGCAGAGCCTTTCTGGAAGTCCTGTTACTAGGTTGTCAATTAGAATGGAATGTGCCAGGAAAAAGCCCCTGAAGTTTATGTCTCATTACTTCTTGTTTGTTGTTTTAATTGCTTTAACCAGGGTAATGATTAGAATACAGTTTGTCCTAGGTGTACACAAACTGGTTCATTCGTACATCATATATGTCTATTCATGTACAGATCCTTTTCCCGTGTAAAGGATTCCAGAGTGTTCTGCACACCTCCCTTGCTATGTGCTCAGGCTTTCTGATATATGTGCTCAATCTGCATTTCTATAGGTATGGTAAACCTAATCGTAATTTATCCATTGCCACCACCTTTCCTTTTAGATACGCATAGTTTGTTTTTGAAGTCTCCGTGTGTCTTTCTCTGTGGAAATATGTCCATTTTTGGTCAGTTGTTAGGTAACACCTGTAAGTGATATCATAGGATAAACGTCTTTTGCTTTCCAACTTACCTCATGTTCTGTGATTACCTCTAGGCTCATCTGTGGTACGTCAAAGAGCAGTGTTCCATTGTTTCCCATGGCTAATATTCCATTGTGTACGTGGACCACTTCTTCTTTACCCATTCATCTGTTGATGGGCATTTAGGTTGCTTCCATGTCTTGGCTATTGTGAATAAGGCTGCAGTGCAGCTTTGGCAGCGTCTGTCTTCTGGATTCTGGTCTTCTCAGGTGAGAGGCACAGCGGTGGGCCTGCTGCATCAAACGGTACCTCAATTTTTACTTTTAAACGCAGCTCCTTTCTGCTCTCATTATTGGCTGTTACCACTTTACATCTCACCAGCAGCTAGAGGGTACACAGTTCTCAAAAAACACTTCAGCATTTATTATTTATAGGCTTTTTGTTGATGGTCAGTCGACCTGTGTGAGTTGAAACCTTTTTGCAGATTAGATTTGCCTGAGTCTAATAATTCCTGAGGTTGAGCTTTTACCCATTTTCCTGTTTGTTTTTTAACAAGAGAGTCAGTCAAACTTACCTCTTCATAGTATCTTCTTGAAAATTTGGCCAGGTTTGAATTTTCTTGTCCATTCCCTACCTCAGCTCAATTGATTAGGGCAGCTGTCCTTTACAGCCCTGAGTCCTTGGGAATGTTAAGAGACCATTAGCTGGGGGCTTAAAGCCGCTCTTGCGGGAAATGGCCACAAGGAGGCAGCATTTCCACATTTCCAACTCTGCGTTTTTGGGCAGCAGAGCCTTCCTGGAAATCGTGTTAGTAGGCTGCAAATTAGAGTGGAAAGTGCCAGGGCACATCCACAAGAGCTTTTATCTCCTTAATTCTTGTTTTTTTTCAATTTATTTTTTATTAATTATCAGAGCAAATTTGATGAAACTATTTTGTTTCTCCTAGGTGTACAGAATCTGGTTCATTATATCAATGTATCTGTCTATTTATCTTTGGATCCTTTACCGTGTAGGTTATTACAGAGCGTTGAGTAGACCTGTCTTGGTATTCCATAGGTATTTTGTGATTATATATTTCATATGTATTAGTACATGTCTGTTAACCCCCATATCGTAATTCATACATTCCTTACACTTTTCCATTTGGTTAAATGTAAAGTTTTTCTCTTAATGCATGCTTTTCCTTCTCTTGGAAATAAGTTCATGAGTATCAATTTTTAGGTAACACCTATAAGTGATGGCATTGGATATCTGTCTTTCACTTTCTTTCTTACTTCAAGTTGGGTGATTATCTCTAGGTCCTTATATGGTGGTACAAACAGCACTGTTTCCCTGTTTTCCATGGCTAGTATTCCATTGTTTACATGGACCACTTCCTCTTTGTGCATTTTTCTGTTGATGGACATTTTGGTTTCTTCCAAGTCTTGGCTATGTTAAATGTTCCTGCAGGGCTTCCCTGGTGGTGCAGTGGTTAAGAGTCCGCCTGCCTATGCAGTGGACACGGGTTCGTGCCCCGGTCCGGGAAGATCCCACATGCCGCCGAGTGGCTAGACCCGTGAGCCATGGCCGCTGAGCCTTCCTGTCCAGAGCCAGTGCTCCGCAACGGGTGAGGCCACAACAGTGAGAGGCCCACTTACCGCCACAAAAGAAGTCCCTGCATTGCAGGATTGCCAGCCTGTGTCTTCTCCATTTTGTTCTGCTCAGCTGATAGTCTCATCAAGGATGTAGCAGATCACATGGTAGCTCAATTTTTACCCTTAAATGCACCTCCATTATGTTCTCACTACTGGCTGTTACCAGTTTATATCCCCCCAGCAGCTAGAGGGTACACAGTTCTCTGAAACCCCTTCATTTTTTCTTTGTAGACTTTTTGCTGAAGAACATTCTGATGGCTGTGAGGTGAACGTTTCTGTAATTGGATCTGCACGGCTTTGTTAATTGCTGATGCTGCACATTTTTCTATTCCCTTTTATTTTAAAGAAAAGAAAGGAAAAGACAAAATGTGCTTAAGATATGCCTTTTGAAATGGTCTTCTTGAAATGTTGACGTCTTTTGAATTTTCTGATCGATTTATGACCACAGGATTTTTTTTTTTTGATGACAGGTGTCATTTAGAGGCCTGCCATTATTTTGAATATTAAGTCACCATTACCACTGTTGTGTGAAACGACCAGAAGGCGGCAGCACTTCTCCTTACCAAATCTGCTTACTAGGGCAACAGAGTCATGATGGAAATTGTGTTGTAGGTTGTAAATTAGAACGGAATGTGCCAGGAAAAGTCCCTTAAGATTATATCTCATTACTTCTTGTTCCTTTTTTAAATTTAATTTTTATTCTTTATCACAGCAAATTAGATTACAATGTTTTGTTTGCTGTAGGTGTGCAAGATGTGGTTCTTTTACACATATACATATATCTATTCTTCTTCAGATCCTTTGCCCATGTAGGTTAGGACACAACGTTGTGTAGTCTTCCCTTGGTATGCCGTAGGTGTTTGGTGATTTATATATTTCACATGTGTTTTTATATCTCTGTTAACCCCAATATCGTAATGTATCCAATCCTCACAGCTTTCCATATGGTGAACCATAAGTTGGTTTAATGAATCTGTGATTGCCTTTCTCTCTGGAAATATCTTCATTGGTATCAAGTTTTAGGTAACACCCATAAGTGATAGGATATGTGTCTTTCGCTTTCTCACTTACTACCAGTTGCAATGATTACCTCTAGACTCCTCTATGGTCCTGCAAATGGCATTGTTTCACTTTTTGCCTTGGCTAATATTCCATCTGTACACATACCAGTTCTTCTGTGTCCACTCATCTCTTGATGGACGTTTTGGTTGCTTCCATGTGTTGGCTATTGTAATACTTCCACAGTGCAGATTTGCCTTCCTGTGTCTTTCCAATTCTGTCTTCTGAGGATATAGCCCGGGAAGTGGGCCTGCTGGATCATCTAGTTGCTCAAGGTTTACCTGTTAAAGGCACTTCCATTCTCTTCTGAATAGTGGCTCTTAGAATGGTATGTCCCACTTCCAATTGAGGGTATGCATTTTTCCAAAACCTGTTCAGCATTGACCACATGTAGTTTTGTTTGCTGATGGTTATTGTGAGTGTTGTGAGCTGATACTTCTTTGTGGTTGTGTTTGCCTGTGTCTCATACTCCCTTGAAATTGAGCTTTCAGGCATGTCCTCTTAGTTTTCAAACTGTTACTACAGCTGACTTCTTCAAATTGTTTTCTTGAAGCATGTGCCACATTTTGCAATGTTTTGGCCTTTACCTGCATCAAGACATTTTTAAGGGCAGGTATCATTTGCAGCCCTGCAGTACTTGTGCACATGAAGTGCCCATTAGCACAGATTTCAAAGCTGCTGTTGCAGGTATCGGCCAGAGGACGGCAGCATTTCTACGTTCCCCACTCTGGCACCTAGGGAAACAGATCTTCCTGCCAGTGGTGCTCCTCAGTTATAAATTAGAGTGCAATGTGCCCTGATATACCCCCAAAAGCTTACGTCTCCTTACTTAGGTTTGTTTTTTTCAATTTAATTCATAGGTTTCAGTGGAGCAATATTCCTTTCTGTACATGGACCACTTCTTCTCTGTGCATTCCTCTGTTGATAGACATTTTGGTTGCTTCTAAGTGTTGCCTATGGTAAATATTGCTGGAGTGCAGTGTTGCCAGCCTGTGACTTTTGATTCTCATTTTCTCAGGTGATAGGCCCAACAGGGGCTATGATTCATTGATTGGTAGCTGGATGTTTACCTTTTCAAAGCACCTGCATTGTGTGTTCATTAGCGGCTCTTACCACGTCCCAATTAACACCGAGGGTGCGTGTTTTCCCACAACCTCTTCAGCATTTATTGCTTGCAGATTGTTTGCTCATGACCATTCTGACTGGTGTGAGCTGATAGGTTTTTGGAATTTGGGTTTGCATGTCTTTACTAATTCCTAATATTCAGCATTTTCCCACACCTTTCTCTTTTATTTAGACAAAAAATGTGTGAGTACAGTATACCTCTTGAAATTGTCTTCTTCGAAGTTTGCCCTCTTTTGAATTTTGTGGTCGTTTTTCGACCCCAGGATTTTTTTTGAGAGCGGATGTCATTTACATGCCTGCAGTGATTGTGAATATTTAGTGACCATTAGCACTGGGTTTAAAGCGGGTGTTGTTGGAAATGGCCACAAGGCGGCAGCATTTCTCCATTCCCAAATCTGGTTACTAGGGCAGCAGAGCCTTTCTGGAAGTCCTGTTACTAGGTTGTCAATTAGAATGGAATGTGCCAGGAAAAAGCCCCTGAAGTTTATGTCTCATTACTTCTTGTTTGTTGTTTTAATTGCTTTAACCAGGGTAATGATTAGAATACAGTTTGTCCTAGGTGTACACAAACTGGTTCATTCGTACATCATATATGTCTATTCATGTACAGATCCTTTTCCCGTGTAAAGGATTCCAGAGTGTTCTGCACACCTCCCTTGCTATGTGCTCAGGCTTTCTGATATATGTGCTCAATCTGCATTTCTATAGGTATGGTAAACCTAATCGTAATTTATCCATTGCCACCACCTTTCCTTTTAGATACGCATAGTTTGTTTTTGAAGTCTCCGTGTGTCTTTCTCTGTGGAAATATGTCCATTTTTGGTCAGTTGTTAGGTAACACCTGTAAGTGATATCATAGGATAAACGTCTTTTGCTTTCCAACTTACCTCATGTTCTGTGATTACCTCTAGGCTCATCTGTGGTACGTCAAAGAGCAGTGTTCCATTGTTTCCCATGGCTAATATTCCATTGTGTACGTGGACCACTTCTTCTTTACCCATTCATCTGTTGATGGGCATTTAGGTTGCTTCCATGTCTTGGCTATTGTGAATAAGGCTGCAGTGCAGCTTTGGCAGCGTCTGTCTTCTGGATTCTGGTCTTCTCAGGTGAGAGGCACAGCGGTGGGCCTGCTGCATCAAACGGTACCTCAATTTTTACTTTTAAACGCAGCTCCTTTCTGCTCTCATTATTGGCTGTTACCACTTTACATCTCACCAGCAGCTAGAGGGTACACAGTTCTCAAAAAACACTTCAGCATTTATTATTTATAGGCTTTTTGTTGATGGTCAGTCGACCTGTGTGAGTTGAAACCTTTTTGCAGATTAGATTTGCCTGAGTCTAATAATTCCTGAGGTTGAGCTTTTACCCATTTTCCTGTTTGTTTTTTAACAAGAGAGTCAGTCAAACTTACCTCTTCATAGTATCTTCTTGAAAATTTGGCCAGGTTTGAATTTTCTTGTCCATTCCCTACCTCAGCTCAATTGATTAGGGCAGCTGTCCTTTACAGCCCTGAGTCCTTGGGAATGTTAAGAGACCATAGGCTGGGGGCTTAAAGCCGCTCTTGCGGGAAATGGCCACAAGGAGGCAGCATTTCCACATTTCCAACTCTGCGTTTTTGGGCAGCAGAGCCTTCCTGGAAATCGTGTTAGTAGGCTGCAAATTAGAGTGGAAAGTGCCAGGGCACATCCACAAGAGCTTTTATCTCCTTAATTCTTGTTTTTTTTTCAATTTATTTTTTATTAATTATCAGAGCAAATTTGATGAAACTATTTTGTTTCTCCTAGGTGTACAGAATCTGGTTCATTATATCAATGTATCTGTCTATTTATCTTTGGATCCTTTACCGTGTAGGTTATTACAGAGCGTTGAGTAGACCTGTCTTGGTATTCCATAGGTATTTTGTGATTATATATTTCATATGTATTAGTACATGTCTGTTAACCCCCATATCGTAATTCATACATTCCTTACACTTTTCCATTTGGTTAAATGTAAAGTTTTTCTCTTAATCCATGCTTTTCCTTCTCTTGGAAATAAGTTCATGAGTATCAATTTTTAGGTAACACCTATAAGTGATGGCATTGGATATCTGTCTTTCACTTTCTTTCTTACTTCAAGTTGGGTGATTATCTCTAGGTCCTTATATGGTGGTACAAACAGCACTGTTTCCCTGTTTTCCATGGCTAGTATTCCATTGTTTACATGGACCACTTCCTCTTTGTGCATTTTTCTGTTGATGGACATTTTGGTTTCTTCCAAGTCTTGGCTATGTTAAATGTTCCTGCAGGGCTTCCCTGGTGGTGCAGTGGTTAAGAGTCCGCCTGCCTATGCAGTGGACACGGGTTCGTGCCCCGGTCCGGGAAGATCCCACATGCCGCCGAGTGGCTAGACCCGTGAGCCATGGCCGCTGAGCCTTCCTGTCCAGAGCCAGTGCTCCGCAACGGGTGAGGCCACAACAGTGAGAGGCCCACTTACCGCCACAAAAGAAGTCCCTGCATTGCAGGATTGCCAGCCTGTGTCTTCTCCATTTTGTTCTGCTCAGCTGATAGTCTCATCAAGGATGTAGCAGATCACATGGTAGCTCAATTTTTACCCTTAAATGCACCTCCATTATGTTCTCACTACTGGCTGTTACCAGTTTATATCCCCCCAGCAGCTAGAGGGTACACAGTTCTCTGAAACCCCTTCATTTTTTCTTTGTAGACTTTTTGCTGAAGAACATTCTGATGGCTGTGAGGTGAACGTTTCTGTAATTGGATCTGCACGGCTTTGTTAATTGCTGATGCTGCACATTTTTCTATTCCCTTTTATTTTAAAGAAAAGAAAGGAAAAGACAAAATGTGCTTAAGATATGCCTTTTGAAATGGTCTTCTTGAAATGTTGACGTCTTTTGAATTTTCTGATCGATTTATGACCACAGGATTTTTTTTTTTTGATGACAGGTGTCATTTAGAGGCCTGCCATTATTTTGAATATTAAGTCACCATTACCACTGTTGTGTGAAACGACCAGAAGGCGGCAGCACTTCTCCTTACCAAATCTGCTTACTAGGGCAACAGAGTCATGATGGAAATTGTGTTGTAGGTTGTAAATTAGAACGGAATGTGCCAGGAAAAGTCCCTTAAGATTATATCTCATTACTTCTTGTTCCTTTTTTAAATTTAATTTTTATTCTTTATCACAGCAAATTAGATTACAATGTTTTGTTTGCTGTAGGTGTGCAAGATGTGGTTCTTTTACACATATACATATATCTATTCTTCTTCAGATCCTTTTCCCATGTAGGTTAGGACACAACGTTGTGTAGTCTTCCCTTGGTATGCCGTAGGTGTTTGGTGATTTATATATTTCACATGTGTTTTTATATCTCTGTTAACCCCAATATCGTAATGTATCCAATCCTCACAGCTTTCCATATGGTGAACCATAAGTTGGTTTAATGAATCTGTGATTGCCTTTCTCTCTGGAAATATCTTCATTGGTATCAAGTTTTAGGTAACACCCATAAGTGATAGGATATGTGTCTTTCGCTTTCTCACTTACTACCAGTTGCAATGATTACCTCTAGACTCCTCTATGGTCCTGCAAATGGCATTGTTTCACTTTTTGCCTTGGCTAATATTCCATCTGTACACATACCAGTTCTTCTGTGTCCACTCATCTCTTGATGGACGTTTTGGTTGCTTCCATGTGTTGGCTATTGTAATACTTCCACAGTGCAGATTTGCCTTCCTGTGTCTTTCCAATTCTGTCTTCTGAGGATATAGCCCGGGAAGTGGGCCTGCTGGATCATCTAGTTGCTCAAGGTTTACCTGTTAAAGGCACTTCCATTCTCTTCTGAATAGTGGCTCTTAGAATGTTATGTCCCACTTCCAATTGAGGGTATGCATTTTTCCAAAACCTGTTCAGCATTGACCACATGTAGTTTTGTTTGCTGATGGTTATTGTGAGTGTTGTGAGCTGATACTTCTTTGTGGTTGTGTTTGCCTGTGTCTCATACTCCCTTGAAATTGAGCTTTCAGGCATGTCCTCTTAGTTTTCAAACTGTTACTACAGCTGACTTCTTCAAATTGTTTTCTTGAAGCATGTGCCACATTTTGCAATGTTTTGGCCTTTACCTGCATCAAGACATTTTTAAGGGCAGGTATCATTTGCAGCCCTGCAGTACTTGTGCACATGAAGTGCCCATTAGCACAGATTTCAAAGCTGCTGTTGCAGGTATCGGCCAGAGGACGGCAGCATTTCTACGTTCCCCACTCTGGCACCTAGGGAAACAGATCTTCCTGCCAGTGGTGCTCCTCAGTTATAAATTAGAGTGCAATGTGCCCTGATATACCCCCAAAAGCTTACGTCTCCTTACTTAGGTTTGTTTTTTTCAATTTAATTCATAGGTTTCAGTGGAGCAATATTCCATTCTGTACATGGACCACTTCTTCTCTGTGCATTCCTCTGTTGATAGACATTTTGGTTGCTTCTAAGTGTTGCCTATGGTAAATATTGCTGGAGTGCAGTGTTGCCAGCCTGTGACTTTTGATTCTCATTTTCTCAGGTGATAGGCCCAACAGGGGCTATGATTCATTGATTGGTAGCTGGATGTTTACCTTTTCAAAGCACCTGCATTGTGTGTTCATTAGCGGCTCTTACCACGTCCCAATTAACACCGAGGGTGCGTGTTTTCCCACAACCTCTTCAGCATTTATTGCTTGCAGATTGTTTGCTCATGACCATTCTGACTGGTGTGAGCTGATAGGTTTTTGGAATTTGGGTTTGCATGTCTTTACTAATTCCTAATATTCAGCATTTTCCCACACCTTTCTCTTTTATTTAGACAAAAAATGTGTGAGTACAGTATACCTCTTGAAATTGTCTTCTTCGAAGTTTGCCCTCTTTTGAATTTTGTGGTCGTTTTTCGACCCCAGGATTTTTTTTGAGAGCGGATGTCATTTACATGCCTGCAGTGATTGTGAATATTTAGTGACCATTAGCACTGGGTTTAAAGCGGGTGTTGTTGGAAATGGCCACAAGGCGGCAGCATTTCTCCATTCCCAAATCTGGTTACTAGGGCAGCAGAGCCTTTCTGGAAGTCCTGTTACTAGGTTGTCAATTAGAATGGAATGTGCCAGGAAAAAGCCCCTGAAGTTTATGTCTCATTACTTCTTGTTTGTTGTTTTAATTGCTTTAACCAGGGTAATGATTAGAATACAGTTTGTCCTAGGTGTACACAAACTGGTTCATTCGTACATCATATATGTCTATTCATGTACAGATCCTTTTCCCGTGTAAAGGATTCCAGAGTGTTCTGCACACCTCCCTTGCTATGTGCTCAGGCTTTCTGATATATGTGCTCAATCTGCATTTCTATAGGTATGGTAAACCTAATCGTAATTTATCCATTGCCACCACCTTTCCTTTTAGATACGCATAGTTTGTTTTTGAAGTCTCCGTGTGTCTTTCTCTGTGGAAATATGTCCATTTTTGGTCAGTTGTTAGGTAACACCTGTAAGTGATATCATAGGATAAACGTCTTTTGCTTTCAAACTTACCTCATGTTCTGTGATTACCTCTAGGCTCATCTGTGGTACGTCAAAGAGCAGTGTTCCATTGTTTCCCATGGCTAATATTCCATTGTGTACGTGGACCACTTCTTCTTTACCCATTCATCTGTTGATGGGCATTTAGGTTGCTTCCATGTCTTGGCTATTGTGAATAAGGCTGCAGTGCAGCTTTGGCAGCGTCTGTCTTCTGGATTCTGGTCTTCTCAGGTGAGAGGCACAGCGGTGGGCCTGCTGCATCAAACGGTACCTCAATTTTTACTTTTAAACGCAGCTCCTTTCTGCTCTCATTATTGGCTGTTACCACTTTACATCTCACCAGCAGCTAGAGGGTACACAGTTCTCAAAAAACACTTCAGCATATATTATTTATAGGCTTTTTGTTGATGGTCAGTCGACCTGTGTGAGTTGAAACCTTTTTGCAGATTAGATTTGCCTGAGTCTAATAATTCCTGAGGTTGAGCTTTTACCCATTTTCCTGTTTGTTTTTTAACAAGAGAGTCAGTCAAACTTACCTCTTCATAGTATCTTCTTGAAAATTTGGCCAGGTTTGAATTTTCTTGTCCATTCCCTACCTCAGCTCAATTGATTAGGGCAGCTGTCCTTTACAGCCCTGAGTCCTTGGGAATGTTAAGAGACCATTAGCTGGGGGCTTAAAGCCGCTCTTGCGGGAAATGGCCACAAGGAGGCAGCATTTCCACATTTCCAACTCTGCGTTTTTGGGCAGCAGAGCCTTCCTGGAAATCGTGTTAGTAGGCTGCAAATTAGAGTGGAAAGTGCCAGGGCACATCCACAAGAGCTTTTATCTCCTTAATTCTTGTTTTTTTTCAATTTATTTTTTATTAATTATCAGAGCAAATTTGATGAAACTATTTTGTTTCTCCTAGGTGTACAGAATCTGGTTCATTATATCAATGTATCTGTCTATTTATCTTTGGATCCTTTACCGTGTAGGTTATTACAGAGCGTTGAGTAGACCTGTCTTGGTATTCCATAGGTATTTTGTGATTATATATTTCATATGTATTAGTACATGTCTGTTAACCCCCATATCGTAATTCATACATTCCTTACACTTTTCCATTTGGTTAAATGTAAAGTTTTTCTCTTAATGCATGCTTTTCCTTCTCTTGGAAATAAGTTCATGAGTATCAATTTTTAGGTAACACCTATAAGTGATGGCATTGGATATCTGTCTTTCACTTTCTTTCTTACTTCAAGTTGGGTGATTATCTCTAGGTCCTTATATGGTGGTACAAACAGCACTGTTTCCCTGTTTTCCATGGCTAGTATTCCATTGTTTACATGGACCACTTCCTCTTTGTGCATTTTTCTGTTGATGGACATTTTGGTTTCTTCCAAGTCTTGGCTATGTTAAATGTTCCTGCAGGGCTTCCCTGGTGGTGCAGTGGTTAAGAGTCCGCCTGCCTATGCAGTGGACACGGGTTCGTGCCCCGGTCCGGGAAGATCCCACATGCCGCCGAGTGGCTAGACCCGTGAGCCATGGCCGCTGAGCCTTCCTGTCCAGAGCCAGTGCTCCGCAACGGGTGAGGCCACAACAGTGAGAGGCCCACTTACCGCCACAAAAGAAGTCCCTGCATTGCAGGATTGCCAGCCTGTGTCTTCTCCATTTTGTTCTGCTCAGCTGATAGTCTCATCAAGGATGTAGCAGATCACATGGTAGCTCAATTTTTACCCTTAAATGCACCTCCATTATGTTCTCACTACTGGCTGTTACCAGTTTATATCCCCCCAGCAGCTAGAGGGTACACAGTTCTCTGAAACCCCTTCATTTTTTCTTTGTAGACTTTTTGCTGAAGAACATTCTGATGGCTGTGAGGTGAACGTTTCTGTAATTGGATCTGCACGGCTTTGTTAATTGCTGATGCTGCACATTTTTCTATTCCCTTTTATTTTAAAGAAAAGAAAGGAAAAGACAAAATGTGCTTAAGATATGCCTTTTGAAATGGTCTTCTTGAAATGTTGACGTCTTTTGAATTTTCTGATCGATTTATGACCACAGGATTTTTTTTTTTTGATGACAGGTGTCATTTAGAGGCCTGCCATTATTTTGAATATTAAGTCACCATTACCACTGTTGTGTGAAACGACCAGAAGGCGGCAGCACTTCTCCTTACCAAATCTGCTTACTAGGGCAACAGAGTCATGATGGAAATTGTGTTGTAGGTTGTAAATTAGAATGGAATGTGCCAGGAAAAGTCCCTTAAGATTATATCTCATTACTTCTTGTTCCTTTTTTAAATTTAATTTTTATTCTTTATCACAGCAAATTAGATTACAATGTTTTGTTTGCTGTAGGTGTGCAAGATGTGGTTCTTTTACACATATACATATATCTATTCTTCTTCAGATCCTTTTCCCATGTAGGTTAGGACACAACGTTGTGTAGTCTTCCCTTGGTATGCCGTAGGTGTTTGGTGATTTATATATTTCACATGTGTTTTTATATCTCTGTTAACCCCAATATCGTAATGTATCCAATCCTCACAGCTTTCCATATGGTGAACCATAAGTTGGTTTAATGAATCTGTGATTGCCTTTCTCTCTGGAAATATCTTCATTGGTATCAAGTTTTAGGTAACACCCATAAGTGATAGGATATGTGTCTTTCGCTTTCTCACTTACTACCAGTTGCAATGATTACCTCTAGACTCCTCTATGGTCCTGCAAATGGCATTGTTTCACTTTTTGCCTTGGCTAATATTCCATCTGTACACATACCAGTTCTTCTGTGTCCACTCATCTCTTGATGGACGTTTTGGTTGCTTCCATGTGTTGGCTATTGTAATACTTCCACAGTGCAGATTTGCCTTCCTGTGTCTTTCCAATTCTGTCTTCTGAGGATATAGCCCGGGAAGTGGGCCTGCTGGATCATCTAGTTGCTCAAGGTTTACCTGTTAAAGGCACTTCCATTCTCTTCTGAATAGTGGCTCTTAGAATGTTATGTCCCACTTCCAATTGAGGGTATGCATTTTTCCAAAACCTGTTCAGCATTGACCACATGTAGTTTTGTTTGCTGATGGTTATTGTGAGTGTTGTGAGCTGATACTTCTTTGTGGTTGTGTTTGCCTGTGTCTCATACTCCCTTGAAATTGAGCTTTCAGGCATGTCCTCTTAGTTTTCAAACTGTTACTACAGCTGACTTCTTCAAATTGTTTTCTTGAAGCATGTGCCACATTTTGCAATGTTTTGGCCTTTACCTGCATCAAGACATTTTTAAGGGCAGGTATCATTTGCAGCCCTGCAGTACTTGTGCACATGAAGTGCCCATTAGCACAGATTTCAAAGCTGCTGTTGCAGGTATCGGCCAGAGGACGGCAGCATTTCTACGTTCCCCACTCTGGCACCTAGGGAAACAGATCTTCCTGCCAGTGGTGCTCCTCAGTTATAAATTAGAGTGCAATGTGCCCTGATATACCCCCAAAAGCTTACGTCTCCTTACTTAGGTTTGTTTTTTTCAATTTAATTCATAGGTTTCAGTGGAGCAATATTCCATTCTGTACATGGACCACTTCTTCTCTGTGCATTCCTCTGTTGATAGACATTTTGGTTGCTTCTAAGTGTTGCCTATGGTAAATATTGCTGGAGTGCAGTGTTGCCAGCCTGTGACTTTTGATTCTCATTTTCTCAGGTGATAGGCCCAACAGGGGCTATGATTCATTGATTGGTAGCTGGATGTTTACCTTTTCAAAGCACCTGCATTGTGTGTTCATTAGCGGCTCTTACCACGTCCCAATTAACACCGAGGGTGCGTGTTTTCCCACAACCTCTTCAGCATTTATTGCTTGCAGATTGTTTGCTCATGACCATTCTGACTGGTGTGAGCTGATAGGTTTTTGGAATTTGGGTTTGCATGTCTTTACTAATTCCTAATATTCAGCATTTTCCCACACCTTTCTCTTTTATTTAGACAAAAAATGTGTGAGTACAGTATACCTCTTGAAATTGTCTTCTTCGAAGTTTGCCCTCTTTTGAATTTTGTGGTCGTTTTTCGACCCCAGGATTTTTTTTGAGAGCGGATGTCATTTACATGCCTGCAGTGATTGTGAATATTTAGTGACCATTAGCACTGGGTTTAAAGCGGGTGTTGTTGGAAATGGCCACAAGGCGGCAGCATTTCTCCATTCCCAAATCTGGTTACTAGGGCAGCAGAGCCTTTCTGGAAGTCCTGTTACTAGGTTGTCAATTAGAATGGAATGTGCCAGGAAAAAGCCCCTGAAGTTTATGTCTCATTACTTCTTGTTTGTTGTTTTAATTGCTTTAACCAGGGTAATGATTAGAATACAGTTTGTCCTAGGTGTACACAAACTGGTTCATTCGTACATCATATATGTCTATTCATGTACAGATCCTTTTCCCGTGTAAAGGATTCCAGAGTGTTCTGCACACCTCCCTTGCTATGTGCTCAGGCTTTCTGATATATGTGCTCAATCTGCATTTCTATAGGTATGGTAAACCTAATCGTAATTTATCCATTGCCACCACCTTTCCTTTTAGATACGCATAGTTTGTTTTTGAAGTCTCCGTGTGTCTTTCTCTGTGGAAATATGTCCATTTTTGGTCAGTTGTTAGGTAACACCTGTAAGTGATATCATAGGATAAACGTCTTTTGCTTTCAAACTTACCTCATGTTCTGTGATTACCTCTAGGCTCATCTGTGGTACGTCAAAGAGCAGTGTTCCATTGTTTCCCATGGCTAATATTCCATTGTGTACGTGGACCACTTCTTCTTTACCCATTCATCTGTTGATGGGCATTTAGGTTGCTTCCATGTCTTGGCTATTGTGAATAAGGCTGCAGTGCAGCTTTGGCAGCGTCTGTCTTCTGGATTCTGGTCTTCTCAGGTGAGAGGCACAGCGGTGGGCCTGCTGCATCAAACGGTACCTCAATTTTTACTTTTAAACGCAGCTCCTTTCTGCTCTCATTATTGGCTGTTACCACTTTACATCTCACCAGCAGCTAGAGGGTACACAGTTCTCAAAAAACACTTCAGCATATATTATTTATAGGCTTTTTGTTGATGGTCAGTCGACCTGTGTGAGTTGAAACCTTTTTGCAGATTAGATTTGCCTGAGTCTAATAATTCCTGAGGTTGAGCTTTTACCCATTTTCCTGTTTGTTTTTTAACAAGAGAGTCAGTCAAACTTACCTCTTCATAGTATCTTCTTGAAAATTTGGCCAGGTTTGAATTTTCTTGTCCATTCCCTACCTCAGCTCAATTGATTAGGGCAGCTGTCCTTTACAGCCCTGAGTCCTTGGGAATGTTAAGAGACCATTAGCTGGGGGCTTAAAGCCGCTCTTGCGGGAAATGGCCACAAGGAGGCAGCATTTCCACATTTCCAACTCTGCGTTTTTGGGCAGCAGAGCCTTCCTGGAAATCGTGTTAGTAGGCTGCAAATTAGAGTGGAAAGTGCCAGGGCACATCCACAAGAGCTTTTATCTCCTTAATTCTTGTTTTTTTTCAATTTATTTTTTATTAATTATCAGAGCAAATTTGATGAAACTATTTTGTTTCTCCTAGGTGTACAGAATCTGGTTCATTATATCAATGTATCTGTCTATTTATCTTTGGATCCTTTACCGTGTAGGTTATTACAGAGCGTTGAGTAGACCTGTCTTGGTATTCCATAGGTATTTTGTGATTATATATTTCATATGTATTAGTACATGTCTGTTAACCCCCATATCGTAATTCATACATTCCTTACACTTTTCCATTTGGTTAAATGTAAAGTTTTTCTCTTAATGCATGCTTTTCCTTCTCTTGGAAATAAGTTCATGAGTATCAATTTTTAGGTAACACCTATAAGTGATGGCATTGGATATCTGTCTTTCACTTTCTTTCTTACTTCAAGTTGGGTGATTATCTCTAGGTCCTTATATGGTGGTACAAACAGCACTGTTTCCCTGTTTTCCATGGCTAGTATTCCATTGTTTACATGGACCACTTCCTCTTTGTGCATTTTTCTGTTGATGGACATTTTGGTTTCTTCCAAGTCTTGGCTATGTTAAATGTTCCTGCAGGGCTTCCCTGGTGGTGCAGTGGTTAAGAGTCCGCCTGCCTATGCAGTGGACACGGGTTCGTGCCCCGGTCCGGGAAGATCCCACATGCCGCCGAGTGGCTAGACCCGTGAGCCATGGCCGCTGAGCCTTCCTGTCCAGAGCCAGTGCTCCGCAACGGGTGAGGCCACAACAGTGAGAGGCCCACTTACCGCCACAAAAGAAGTCCCTGCATTGCAGGATTGCCAGCCTGTGTCTTCTCCATTTTGTTCTGCTCAGCTGATAGTCTCATCAAGGATGTAGCAGATCACATGGTAGCTCAATTTTTACCCTTAAATGCACCTCCATTATGTTCTCACTACTGGCTGTTACCAGTTTATATCCCCCCAGCAGCTAGAGGGTACACAGTTCTCTGAAACCCCTTCATTTTTTCTTTGTAGACTTTTTGCTGAAGAACATTCTGATGGCTGTGAGGTGAACGTTTCTGTAATTGGATCTGCACGGCTTTGTTAATTGCTGATGCTGCACATTTTTCTATTCCCTTTTATTTTAAAGAAAAGAAAGGAAAAGACAAAATGTGCTTAAGATATGCCTTTTGAAATGGTCTTCTTGAAATGTTGACGTCTTTTGAATTTTCTGATCGATTTATGACCACAGGATTTTTTTTTTTTGATGACAGGTGTCATTTAGAGGCCTGCCATTATTTTGAATATTAAGTCACCATTACCACTGTTGTGTGAAACGACCAGAAGGCGGCAGCACTTCTCCTTACCAAATCTGCTTACTAGGGCAACAGAGTCATGATGGAAATTGTGTTGTAGGTTGTAAATTAGAATGGAATGTGCCAGGAAAAGTCCCTTAAGATTATATCTCATTACTTCTTGTTCCTTTTTTAAATTTAATTTTTATTCTTTATCACAGCAAATTAGATTACAATGTTTTGTTTGCTGTAGGTGTGCAAGATGTGGTTCTTTTACACATATACATATATCTATTCTTCTTCAGATCCTTTTCCCATGTAGGTTAGGACACAACGTTGTGTAGTCTTCCCTTGGTATGCCGTAGGTGTTTGGTGATTTATATATTTCACATGTGTTTTTATATCTCTGTTAACCCCAATATCGTAATGTATCCAATCCTCACAGCTTTCCATATGGTGAACCATAAGTTGGTTTAATGAATCTGTGATTGCCTTTCTCTCTGGAAATATCTTCATTGGTATCAAGTTTTAGGTAACACCCATAAGTGATAGGATATGTGTCTTTCGCTTTCTCACTTACTACCAGTTGCAATGATTACCTCTAGACTCCTCTATGGTCCTGCAAATGGCATTGTTTCACTTTTTGCCTTGGCTAATATTCCATCTGTACACATACCAGTTCTTCTGTGTCCACTCATCTCTTGATGGACGTTTTGGTTGCTTCCATGTGTTGGCTATTGTAATACTTCCACAGTGCAGATTTGCCTTCCTGTGTCTTTCCAATTCTGTCTTCTGAGGATATAGCCCGGGAAGTGGGCCTGCTGGATCATCTAGTAGCTCAAGGTTTACCTGTTAAAGGCACTTCCATTCTCTTCTGAATAGTGGCTCTTAGAATGTTATGTCCCACTTCCAATTGAGGGTATGCATTTTTCCAAAACCTGTTCAGCATTGACCACATGTAGTTTTGTTTGCTGATGGTTATTGTGAGTGTTGTGAGCTGATACTTCTTTGTGGTTGTGTTTGCCTGTGTCTCATACTCCCTTGAAATTGAGCTTTCAGGCATGTCCTCTTAGTTTTCAAACTGTTACTACAGCTGACTTCTTCAAATTGTTTTCTTGAAGCATGTGCCACATTTTGCAATGTTTTGGCCTTTACCTGCATCAAGACATTTTTAAGGGCAGGTATCATTTGCAGCCCTGCAGTACTTGTGCACATGAAGTGCCCATTAGCACAGATTTCAAAGCTGCTGTTGCAGGTATCGGCCAGAGGACGGCAGCATTTCTACGTTCCCCACTCTGGCACCTAGGGAAACAGATCTTCCTGCCAGTGGTGCTCCTCAGTTATAAATTAGAGTGCAATGTGCCCTGATATACCCCCAAAAGCTTACGTCTCCTTACTTAGGTTTGTTTTTTTCAATTTAATTCATAGGTTTCAGTGGAGCAATATTCCATTCTGTACATGGACCACTTCTTCTCTGTGCATTCCTCTGTTGATAGACATTTTGGTTGCTTCTAAGTGTTGCCTATGGTAAATATTGCTGGAGTGCAGTGTTGCCAGCCTGTGACTTTTGATTCTCATTTTCTCAGGTGATAGGCCCAACAGGGGCTATGATTCATTGATTGGTAGCTGGATGTTTACCTTTTCAAAGCACCTGCACTGTGTGTTCATTAGCGGCTCTTACCACGTCCCAATTAACACCGAGGGTGCGTGTTTTCCCACAACCTCTTCAGCATTTATTGCTTGCAGATTATTTGCTCATGACCATTCTGACTGGTGTGAGCTGATAGGTTTTTGGAATTTGGGTTTGCATGTCTTTACTAATTCCTAATATTCAGCATTTTCCCACACCTTTCTCTTTTATTTAGACAAAAAATGTGTGAGTACAGTATACCTCTTGAAATTGTCTTCTTCGAAGTTTGCCCTCTTTTGAATTTTGTGGTCGTTTTTCGACCCCAGGATTTTTTTTGAGAGCGGATGTCATTTACATGCCTGCAGTGATTGTGAATATTTAGTGACCATTAGCACTGGGTTTAAAGCGGGTGTTGTTGGAAATGGCCACAAGGCGGCAGCATTTCTCCATTCCCAAATCTGGTTACTAGGGCAGCAGAGCCTTTCTGGAAGTCCTGTTACTAGGTTGTCAATTAGAATGGAATGTGCCAGGAAAAAGCCCCTGAAGTTTATGTCTCATTACTTCTTGTTTGTTGTTTTAATTGCTTTAACCAGGGTAATGATTAGAATACAGTTTGTCCTAGGTGTACACAAACTGGTTCATTCGTACATCATATATGTCTATTCATGTACAGATCCTTTTCCCGTGTAAAGGATTCCAGAGTGTTCTGCACACCTCCCTTGCTATGTGCTCAGGCTTTCTGATATATGTGCTCAATCTGCATTTCTATAGGTATGGTAAACCTAATCGTAATTTATCCATTGCCACCACCTTTCCTTTTAGATACGCATAGTTTGTTTTTGAAGTCTCCGTGTGTCTTTCTCTGTGGAAATATGTCCATTTTTGGTCAGTTGTTAGGTAACACCTGTAAGTGATATCATAGGATAAACGTCTTTTGCTTTCCAACTTACCTCATGTTCTGTGATTACCTCTAGGCTCATCTGTGGTACGTCAAAGAGCAGTGTTCCATTGTTTCCCATGGCTAATATTCCATTGTGTACGTGGACCACTTCTTCTTTACCCATTCATCTGTTGATGGGCATTTAGGTTGCTTCCATGTCTTGGCTATTGTGAATAAGGCTGCAGTGCAGCTTTGGCAGCGTCTGTCTTCTGGATTCTGGTCTTCTCAGGTGAGAGGCACAGCGGTGGGCCTGCTGCATCAAACGGTACCTCAATTTTTACTTTTAAACGCAGCTCCTTTCTGCTCTCATTATTGGCTGTTACCACTTTACATCTCACCAGCAGCTAGAGGGTACACAGTTCTCAAAAAACACTTCAGCATTTATTATTTATAGGCTTTTTGTTGATGGTCAGTCGACCTGTGTGAGTTGAAACCTTTTTGCAGATTAGATTTGCCTGAGTCTAATAATTCCTGAGGTTGAGCTTTTACCCATTTTCCTGTTTGTTTTTTAACAAGAGAGTCAGTCAAACTTACCTCTTCATAGTATCTTCTTGAAAATTTGGCCAGGTTTGAATTTTCTTGTCCATTCCCTACCTCAGCTCAATTGATTAGGGCAGCTGTCCTTTACAGCCCTGAGTCCTTGGGAATGTTAAGAGACCATTAGCTGGGGGCTTAAAGCCGCTCTTGCGGGAAATGGCCACAAGGAGGCAGCATTTCCACATTTCCAACTCTGCGTTTTTGGGCAGCAGAGCCTTCCTGGAAATCATGTTAGTAGGCTGGAAATTAGAGTGGAAAGTGCCAGGGCACATCCACAAGAGCTTTTATCTCCTTAATTCTTGTGTTTTTTCAATTTATTTTTTATTAATTATCAGAGCAAATTTGATGAAACTATTTTGTTTCTCCTAGGTGTACAGAATCTGGTTCATTATATCAATGTATCTGTCTATTTATCTTTGGATCCTTTACCGTGTAGGTTATTACAGAGCGTTGAGTAGACCTGTCTTGGTATTCCATAGGTATTTTGTGATTATATATTTCATATGTATTAGTACATGTCTGTTAACCCCCATATCGTAATTCATACATTCCTTACACTTTTCCATTTGGTTAAATGTAAAGTTTTTCTCTTAATGCATGCTTTTCCTTCTCTTGGAAATAAGTTCATGAGTATCAATTTTTAGGTAACACCTATAAGTGATGGCATTGGATATCTGTCTTTCACTTTCTTTCTTACTTCAAGTTGGGTGATTATCTCTAGGTCCTTATATGGTGGTACAAACAGCACTGTTTCCCTGTTTTCCATGGCTAGTATTCCATTGTTTACATGGACCACTTCCTCTTTGTGCATTTTTCTGTTGATGGACATTTTGGTTTCTTCCAAGTCTTGGCTATGTTAAATGTTCCTGCAGGGCTTCCCTGGTGGTGCAGTGGTTAAGAGTCCGCCTGCCTATGCAGTGGACACGGGTTCGTGCCCCGGTCCGGGAAGATCCCACATGCCGCCGAGTGGCTAGACCCGTGAGCCATGGCCGCTGAGCCTTCCTGTCCAGAGCCAGTGCTCCGCAACGGGTGAGGCCACAACAGTGAGAGGCCCACTTACCGCCACAAAAGAAGTCCCTGCATTGCAGGATTGCCAGCCTGTGTCTTCTCCATTTTGTTCTGCTCAGCTGATAGTCTCATCAAGGATGTAGCAGATCACATGGTAGCTCAATTTTTACCCTTAAATGCACCTCCATTATGTTCTCACTACTGGCTGTTACCAGTTTATATCCCCCCAGCAGCTAGAGGGTACACAGTTCTCTGAAACCCCTTCATTTTTTCTTTGTAGACTTTTTGCTGAAGAACATTCTGATGGCTGTGAGGTGAACGTTTCTGTAATTGGATCTGCACGGCTTTGTTAATTGCTGATGCTGCACATTTTTCTATTCCCTTTTATTTTAAAGAAAAGAAAGGAAAAGACAAAATGTGCTTAAGATATGCCTTTTGAAATGGTCTTCTTGAAATGTTGACGTCTTTTGAATTTTCTGATCGATTTATGACCACAGGATTTTTTTTTTTTGATGACAGGTGTCATTTAGAGGCCTGCCATTATTTTGAATATTAAGTCACCATTACCACTGTTGTGTGAAACGACCAGAAGGCGGCAGCACTTCTCCTTACCAAATCTGCTTACTAGGGCAACAGAGTCATGATGGAAATTGTGTTGTAGGTTGTAAATTAGAACGGAATGTGCCAGGAAAAGTCCCTTAAGATTATATCTCATTACTTCTTGTTCCTTTTTTAAATTTAATTTTTATTCTTTATCACAGCAAATTAGATTACAATGTTTTGTTTGCTGTAGGTGTGCAAGATGTGGTTCTTTTACACATATACATATATCTATTCTTCTTCAGATCCTTTTCCCATGTAGGTTAGGACACAACGTTGTGTAGTCTTCCCTTGGTATGCCGTAGGTGTTTGGTGATTTATATATTTCACATGTGTTTTTATATCTCTGTTAACCCCAATATCGTAATGTATCCAATCCTCACAGCTATCCATATGGTGAACCATAAGTTGGTTTAATGAATCTGTGATTGCCTTTCTCTCTGGAAATATCTTCATTGGTATCAAGTTTTAGGTAACACCCATAAGTGATATGATAGGATATGTGTCTTTCGCTTTCTCACTTACTACCAGTTGCAATGATTACCTCTAGACTCCTCTATGGTCCTGCAAATGGCATTGTTTCACTTTTTGCCTTGGCTAATATTCCATCTGTACACATACCAGTTCTTCTGTGTCCACTCATCTCTTGATGGACGTTTTGGTTGCTTCCATGTGTTGGCTATTGTAATACTTCCACAGTGCAGATTTGCCTTCCTGTGTCTTTCCAATTCTGTCTTCTGAGGATATAGCCCAGGACGGGGGCCTGCTGGATCATCTAGTAGCTCAAGGTTTACCTGTTAAAGGCACTTCCATTCTCTTCCGAATAGTGGCTCTTAGAATGTTATGTCCCACTTCCAATTGAGGGTATGCATTTCTCCAAAACCTCTTTAGCATTGACCTCATGATGTTTTGTTTGCTGATGGTTATTCTGAGTGTTGTGAGCTGATACTTCTTTGTGGTTGGGTTTGCATGTGTCTCATACTCCCTTGAAATTGAGCTTTCAGGCATGTCCTCTTAGTTTTCAAACTGTTATTACAGCTGACTTCTTCAAATTGTTTTCTTGAAGTATGTGCCACATTTTGCAATGTTTTGGCCTTTACCTGCATCAAGACATTTTTAAGGGCAGGTATCATTTGCAGCCCTGCAGTACTTGTGCACATGAAGTGTCCATTAGCACAGATTTCAAAGCTGCTATTGCAGGTATCGGCCAGAGGACAGCAGCATTTCTACGTTCCCCACTCTGGTACCTAGGGAAACAGATCTTCCTGCCAGTGGTGCTCCTCAGTTATAAATTAGAGTGCAATGTGCCCTGATATACCCCCAAAAGCTTACGTCTCCTTACTTATGTTTGTTTTTTCAATTTAATTCATAGGTTTTAGTGGAACAATATTCCATTCTGTACATGGACCACTTCTTCTCTGTGCATTCCTCTGTTGATAGACATTTTGGGTGCTTCTAAGTGTTGCCTATGGTAAATATTGCTGGAGTGCAGTGTTGCCAGCCTGGAACTTTTGATTCTCATTTTCTCAGGTGATAGGCCCAACAGGGGCTATGATTCATTGATTGGTAGCTGGATGTTTACCTTTTCAAAGCACCTGCATTGTGTGTTCATTAGCGGCTCTTACCACGTCCCAATTAACACCGAGGGTGCGTGTTTTCCCACAACCTCTTCAGCATTTATTGCTTGCAGACTGTTTGCTCATGACCATTCTGACTGGTGTGAGCTGATAGGTTTTTGGAATTTGGGTTTGCATGTCTTTACTAATTCCTAATATTCAGCATTTTCCCACACCTTTCTCTTTTATTTAGACAAAAAATGTGTGAGTACAGTATACCTCTTGAAATTGTCTTCTTCGAAGTTTGCCCTCTTTTGAATTTTGTGGTCGTTTTTCGACCCCAGGATTTTTTTTGAGAGCGGATGTCATTTACATGCCTGCAGTGATTGTGAATATTTAGTGACCATTAGCACTGGGTTTAAAGCGGGTGTTGTTGGAAATGGCCACAAGGCGGCAGCATTTCTCCATTCCCAAATCTGGTTACTAGGGCAGCAGAGACTTTCTGGAAGTCCTGTTACTAGGTTGTCAATTAGAATGGAATGTGCCAGGAAAAAGCCCCTGAAGTTTATGTCTCATTACTTCTTGTTTGTTGTTTTAATTGCTTTAACCAGGGTAATGATTAGTATACAGTTTGTCCTAGGTGTACACAAACTGGTTCATTCGTACATCATATATGTCTATTCATGTACAGATCCTTTTCCCGTGTAAAGGATTCCAGAGTGTTCTGCACACCTCCCTTGCTATGTGCTCAGGCTTTCTGATATATGTGCTCAATCTGCATTTCTATAGGTATGGTAAACCTAATCGTAATTTATCCATTGCCACCACCTTTCCTTTTAGATACGCATAGTTTGTTTTTGAAGTCTCCGTGTGTCTTTCTCTGTGGAAATATGTCCATTTTTGGTCAGTTGTTAGGTAACACCTGTAAGTGATATCATAGGATAAACGTCTTTTGCTTTCCAACTTACCTCATGTTCTGTGATTACCTCTAGGCTCATCTGTGGTACGTCAAAGAGCAGTGTTCCATTGTTTCCCATGGCTAATATTCCATTGTGTACGTGGACCACTTCTTCTTTACCCATTCATCTGTTGATGGGCATTTAGGTTGCTTCCATGTCTTGGCTATTGTGAATAAGGCTGCAGTGCAGCTTTGGCAGCGTCTGTCTTCTGGATTCTGGTCTTCTCAGGTGAGAGGCACAGCGGTGGGCCTGCTGCATCAAACGGTACCTCAATTTTTACTTTTAAACGCAGCTCCTTTCTGCTCTCATTATTGGCTGTTACCACTTTACATCTCACCAGCAGCTAGAGGGTACACAGTTCTCAAAAAACACTTCAGCATTTATTATTTATAGGCTTTTTGTTGATGGTCAGTCGACCTGTGTGAGTTGAAACCTTTTTGCAGATTAGATTTGCCTGAGTCTAATAATTCCTGAGGTTGAGCTTTTACCCATTTTCCTGTTTGTTTTTTAACAAGAGAGTCAGTCAAACTTACCTCTTCATAGTATCTTCTTGAAAATTTGGCCAGGTTTGAATTTTCTTGTCCATTCCCTACCTCAGCTCAATTGATTAGGGCAGCTGTCCTTTACAGCCCTGAGTCCTTGGGAATGTTAAGAGACCATTAGCTGGGGGCTTAAAGCCGCTCTTGCGGGAAATGGCCACAAGGAGGCAGCATTTCCACATTTCCAACTCTGCGTTTTTGGGCAGCAGAGCCTTCCTGGAAATCGTGTTAGTAGGCTGCAAATTAGAGTGGAAAGTGCCAGGGCACATCCACAAGAGCTTTTATCTCCTTAATTCTTGTTTGTTTTCAATTTATTTTTTATTAATTATCAGAGCAAATTTGATGAAACTATTTTGTTTCTCCTAGGTGTACAGAATCTGGTTCATTATATCAATGTATCTGTCTATTTATCTTTGGATCCTTTACCGTGTAGGTTATTACAGAGCGTTGAGTAGACCTGTCTTGGTATTCCATAGGTATTTTGTGATTATATATTTCATATGTATTTGTACATGTCTGTTAACCCCCATATCGTAATTCATACATTCCTTACACTTTTCCATTTGGTTAAATGTAAAGTTTTTCTCTTAATCCATGCTTTTCCTTCTCTTGGAAATAAGTTCATGAGTATCAATTTTTAGGTAACACCTATAAGTGATGGCATTGGATATCTGTCTTTCACTTTCTTTCTTACTTCAAGTTGGGTGATTATCTCTAGGTCCTTATATGGTGGTACAAACAGCACTGTTTCCCTGTTTTCCATGGCTAGTATTCCATTGTTTACATGGACCACTTCCTCTTTGTGCATTTTTCTGTTGATGGACATTTTGGTTTCTTCCAAGTCTTGGCTATGTTAAATGTTCCTGCAGGGCTTCCCTGGTGGTGCAGTGGTTAAGAGTCCGCCTGCCTATGCAGTGGACACGGGTTCGTGCCCCGGTCTGGGAAGATCCCACATGCCGCCGAGTGGCTAGACCCGTGAGCCATGGCCGCTGAGCCTTCCTGTCCAGAGCCAGTGCTCCGCAACGGGTGAGGCCACAACAGTGAGAGGCCCACTTACCGCCACAAAAGAAGTCCCTGCATTGCAGGATTGCCAGCCTGTGTCTTCTCCATTTTGTTCTGCTCAGCTGATAGTCTCATCAAGGATGTAGCAGATCACATGGTCGCTCAATTTTTACCCTTAAATGCACCTCCATTATGTTCTCACTACTGGCTGTTACCAGTTTATATCCCCCCAGCAGCTAGAGGGTACACAGATCTCTGAAACCCCTTCATTTTTTCTTTGTAGACTTTTTGCTGAAGAACATTCTGATGGCTGTGAGGTGAACGTTTCTGTAATTGGATCTGCATGGCTTTGTTAATTGCTGATGCTGCACATTTTTCTATTCCCTTTTATTTTAAAGAAAAGAAAGGAAAAGACAAAATGTGCTTAAGATATGCCTTTTGAAATGGTCTTCTTGAAATGTTGACGTCTTTTGAATTTTCTGATCGATTTATGACCACAGGATTTTTTTTTTTGATGACAGGTGTCATTTAGAGGCCTGCCATTATTTTGAATATTAAGTCACCATTACCACTGTTGTGTGAAACGACCAGAAGGCGGCAGCACTTCTCCTTACCAAATCTGCTTACTAGGGCAACAGAGTCATGATGGAAATTGTGTTGTAGGTTGTAAATTAGAACGGAATGTGCCAGGAAAAGTCCCTTAAGATTATATCTCATTACTTCTTGTTCCTTTTTTAAATTTAATTTTTATTCTTTATCACAGCAAATTAGATTACAATGTTTTGTTTGCTGTAGGTGTGCAAGATGTGGTTCTTTTACACATATACATATATCTATTCTTCTTCAGATCCTTTTCCCATGTAGGTTAGGACACAACGTTGTGTAGTCTTCCCTTGGTATGCCGTAGGTGTTTGGTGATTTATATATTTCACATGTGTTTTTATATCTCTGTTAACCCCAATATCGTAATGTATCCAATCCTCACAGCTATCCATATGGTGAACCATAAGTTGGTTTAATGAATCTGTGATTGCCTTTCTCTCTGGAAATATCTTCATTGGTATCAAGTTTTAGGTAACACCCATAAGTGATATGATAGGATATGTGTCTTTCGCTTTCTCACTTACTACCAGTTGCAATGATTACCTCTAGACTCCTCTATGGTCCTGCAAATGGCATTGTTTCACTTTTTGCCTTGGCTAATATTCCATCTGTACACATACCAGTTCTTCTGTGTCCACTCATCTCTTGATGGACGTTTTGGTTGCTTCCATGTGTTGGCTATTGTAATACTTCCACAGTGCAGATTTGCCTTCCTGTGTCTTTCCAATTCTGTCTTCTGAGGATATAGCCCAGGACGGGGGCCTGCTGGATCATCTAGTAGCTCAAGGTTTACCTGTTAAAGGCACTTCCATTCTCTTCCGAATAGTGGCTCTTAGAATGTTATGTCCCACTTCCAATTGAGGGTATGCATTTCTCCAAAACCTCTTTAGCATTGACCTCATGATGTTTTGTTTGCTGATGGTTATTCTGAGTGTTGTGAGCTGATACTTCTTTGTGGTTGGGTTTGCGTGTGTCTCATACTCCCTTGAAATTGAGCTTTCAGGCATGTCCTCTTAGTTTTCAAACTGTTATTACAGCTGACTTCTTCAAATTGTTTTCTTGAAGTATGTGCCACATTTTGCAATGATTTGGCCTTTACCTGCATCAAGACATTTTTAAGGGCAGGTATCATTTGCAGCCCTGCAGTACTTGTGCACATGAAGTGTCCATTAGCACAGATTTCAAAGCTGCTATTGCAGGTATCGGCCAGAGGACGGCAGCATTTCTACGTTCCCCACTCTGGCACCTAGGGAAACAGATCTTCCTGCCAGTGGTGCTCCTCAGTTATAAATTAGAGTGCAATGTGCCCTGATATACGCCCAAAAGCTTACGTCTCCTTACTTATGTTTGTTTTTTCAATTTAATTCATAGGTTTTAGTGGAACAATATTCCATTCTGTACATGGACCACTTCTTCTCTGTGCATTCCTCTGTTGATAGACATTTTGGGTGCTTCTACGTGTTGCCTATGGTAAATATTGCTGGAGTGCAGTGTTGCCAGCCTGGAACTTTTGATTCTCATTTTCTCAGGTGATAGGCCCAACAGGGTCTATGATTCATTGATTGGTAGCTGAATGTTTACCTTTTCATAGCACCTGCATTGTGTGTTCATTAGCAGCTCTTACCACGTCCCAATTAACACCGAGGGTGCGTGTTTTCCCACAACCTCTTCAGCATTTATTGCTTGCAGACTGTTTGCTCATGACCATTCTGACTGGTGTGAGCTGATAGGTTTTTGGAATTTGGGTTTGCATGTCTTTACTAATTCCTAATATTCAGCATTTTCCCACACCTTTCTCTTTTATTTAGAGAAAAAAGTGTGAGTACAGTATACCTCTTGAAATTGTCTTCTTTGAAGGTTGCCCTCTTTTGAATTTTGTGGTCGTTTTTCAACCCCAGGATTTTTTTTGAGAGCAGGTGTCATTTACATGCCTGCAGTGATTGTGAATATTCAGTGACCATTAGCACTGGGTTTAAAGCGGGTGTTGTTGGAAATGGCCACAAGGCGGCAGCATTTCTCCATTCCCAAATCTGGTTACTAGGGCAGCAGAGCCTTTCTGGAAGTCCTGTTACTAGGTTGTCAATTAGAATGGAATGTGCCAGGAAAAAGCCCCTGAAGTTTATGTCTCATTACTTCTTGTTTGTTGTTTTAATTGCTTTAACCAGGGTAATGATTAGAATACAGTTTGTCCTAGGTGTACACAAACTGGTTCATTCGTACATCATATATATCTATTCATGTACAGATCATTTTCCCGTGTAAAGGATTCCAGAGTGTTCTGCAAACCTCCCTTGCTATGTGCTCAGGCTTTCTGATATATGTGCTCAATCTGCATTTCTATAGGTATGGTAAACCTAATCGTAATTTATCCATTGCCACCACCTTTCCTTTTAGATACGCATAGTTTGTTTTTGAAGTCTCCGTGTGTCTTTCTCTGTGGAAATATGTCCATTTTTGGTCAGTTGTTAGGTAACACCTGTAAGTGATATCATAGGATAAACGTCTTTTGCTTTCCAACTTACCTCATGTTCTGTGATTACCTCTAGGCTCATCTGTGGTACGTCAAAGAGCAGTGTTCCATTGTTTCCCATGGCTAATATTCCATTGTGTACGTGGACCACTTCTTCTTTACCCATTCATCTGTTGATGGGCATTTAGGTTGCTTCCATGTCTTGGCTATTGTGAATAAGGCTGCAGTGCAGCTTTGGCAGCGTCTGTCTTCTGGATTCTGGTCTTCTCAGGTGAGAGGCACAGCGGTGGGCCTGCTGCATCAAACGGTACCTCAATTTTTACTTTTAAACGCAGCTCCTTTCTGCTCTCATTATTGGCTGTTACCACTTTACATCTCACCAGCAGCTAGAGGGTACACAGTTCTCAAAAAACACTTCAGCATTTATTATTTATAGGCTTTTTGTTGATGGTCAGTCGACCTGTGTGAGTTGAAACCTTTTTGCAGATTAGATTTGCCTGAGTCTAATAATTCCTGAGGTTGAGCTTTTACCCATTTTCCTGTTTGTTTTTTAACAAGAGAGTCAGTCAAACTTACCTCTTCATAGTATCTTCTTGAAAATTTGGCCAGGTTTGAATTTTCTTGTCCATTCCCTACCTCAGCTCAATTGATTAGGGCAGCTGTCCTTTACAGCCCTGAGTCCTTGGGAATGTTAAGAGACCATTAGCTGGGGGCTTAAAGCCGCTCTTGCGGGAAATGGCCACAAGGAGGCAGCATTTCCACATTTCCAACTCTGCGTTTTTGGGCAGCAGAGCCTTCCTGGAAATCGTGTTAGTAGGCTGCAAATTAGAGTGGAAAGTGCCAGGGCACATCCACAAGAGCTTTTATCTCCTTAATTCTTGTTTGTTTTCAATTTATTTTTTATTAATTATCAGAGCAAATTTGATGAAACTATTTTGTTTCTCCTAGGTGTACAGAATCTGGTTCATTATATCAATGTATCTGTCTATTTATCTTTGGATCCTTTACCGTGTAGGTTATTACAGAGCGTTGAGTAGACCTGTCTTGGTATTCCATAGGTATTTTGTGATTATATATTTCATATGTATTAGTACATGTCTGTTAACCCCCATATCGTAATTCATACATTCCTTACACTTTTCCATTTGGTTAAATGTAAAGTTTTTCTCTTAATCCATGCTTTTCCTTCTCTTGGAAAAAAGTTCATGAGTATCAATTTTTAGGTAACACCTATAAGTGATGGCATTGGATATCTGTCTTTCACTTTCTTTCTTACTTCAAGTTGGGTGATTATCTCTAGGTCCCTATATGGTGGTACAAACAGCACTGTTTCCCTGTTTTCCATGGCTAGTATTCCATTGTTTACATGGACCACTTCCTCTTTGTGCATTTTTCTGTTGATGGACATTTTGGTTTCTTCCAAGTCTTGGCTATGTTAAATGATCCTGCAGGGCTTCCCTGGTGGTGCAGTGGTTAAGAGTCCGCCTGCCTATGCAGTGGACACGGGTTCGTGCCCCGGTCCGGGAAGATCCCACATGCCGCCGAGTGGCTAGACCCGTGAGCCATGGCCGCTGAGCCTTCCTGTCCAGAGCCAGTGCTCCGCAACGGGTGAGGCCACAACAGTGAGAGGCCCACTTACCGCCACAAAAGAAGTCCCTGCATTGCAGGATTGCCAGCCTGTGTCTTCTCCATTTTGTTCTGCTCAGCTGATAGTCTCATCAAGGATGTAGCAGATCACATGGTAGCTCAATTTTTACCCTTAAATGCACCTCCATTATGTTCTCACTACTGGCTGTTACCAGTTTATATCCCCCCAGCAGCTAGAGGGTACACAGTTCTCTGAAACCCCTTCATTTTTTCTTTGTAGACTTTTTGCTGAAGAACATTCTGATGGCTGTGAGGTGAACGTTTCTGTAATTGGATCTGCATGGCTTTGTTAATTGCTGATGCTGCACATTTTTCTATTCCCTTTTATTTTAAAGAAAAGAAAGGAAAAGACAAAATGTGCTTAAGATATGCCTTTTGAAATGGTCTTCTTGAAATGTTGACGTCTTTTGAATTTTCTGATCGATTTATGACCACAGGATTTTTTTTTTTTGATGACAGGTGTCATTTAGAGGCCTGCCATTATTTTGAATATTAAGTCACCATTACCACTGTTGTGTGAAACGACCAGAAGGCGGCAGCACTTCTCCTTACCAAATCTGCTTACTAGGGCAACAGAGTCATGATGGAAATTGTGTTGTAGGTTGTAAATTAGAACGGAATGTGCCAGGAAAAGTCCCTTAAGATTATATCTCATTACTTCTTGTTCCTTTTTTAAATTTAATTTTTATTCTTTATCACAGCAAATTAGATTACAATGTTTTGTTTGCTGTAGGTGTGCAAGATGTGGTTCTTTTACACATATACATATATCTATTCTTCTTCAGATCCTTTTCCCATGTAGGTTAGGACACAACGTTGTGTAGTCTTCCCTTGGTATGCCGTAGGTGTTTGGTGATTTATATATTTCACATGTGTTTTTATATCTCTGTTAACCCCAATATCGTAATGTATCCAATCCTCACAGCTTTCCATATGGTGAACCATAAGTTGGTTTAATGAATCTGTGATTGCCTTTCTCTCTGGAAATATCTTCATTGGTATCAAGTTTTAGGTAACACCCATAAGTGATAGGATATGTGTCTTTCGCTTTCTCACTTACTACCAGTTGCAATGATTACCTCTAGACTCCTCTATGGTCCTGCAAATGGCATTGTTTCACTTTTTGCCTTGGCTAATATTCCATCTGTACACATACCAGTTCTTCTGTGTCCACTCATCTCTTGATGGACGTTTTGGTTGCTTCCATGTGTTGGCTATTGTAATACTTCCACAGTGCAGATTTGCCTTCCTGTGTCTTTCCAATTCTGTCTTCTGAGGATATAGCCCGGGAAGTGGGCCTGCTGGATCATCTAGTAGCTCAAGGTTTACCTGTTAAAGGCACTTCCATTCTCTTCTGAATAGTGGCTCTTAGAATGTTATGTCCCACTTCCAATTGAGGGTATGCATTTTTCCAAAACCTGTTCAGCATTGACCACATGTAGTTTTGTTTGCTGATGGTTATTGTGAGTGTTGTGAGCTGATACTTCTTTGTGGTTGTGTTTGCCTGTGTCTCATACTCCCTTGAAATTGAGCTTTCAGGCATGTCCTCTTAGTTTTCAAACTGTTACTACAGCTGACTTCTTCAAATTGTTTTCTTGAAGCATGTGCCACATTTTGCAATGTTTTGGCCTTTACCTGCATCAAGACATTTTTAAGGGCAGGTATCATTTGCAGCCCTGCAGTACTTGTGCACATGAAGTGCCCATTAGCACAGATTTCAAAGCTGCTGTTGCAGGTATCGGCCAGAGGACGGCAGCATTTCTACGTTCCCCACTCTGGCACCTAGGGAAACAGATCTTCCTGCCAGTGGTGCTCCTCAGTTATAAATTAGAGTGCAATGTGCCCTGATATACCCCCAAAAGCTTACGTCTCCTTACTTAGGTTTGTTTTTTTCAATTTAATTCATAGGTTTCAGTGGAGCAATATTCCATTCTGTACATGGACCACTTCTTCTCTGTGCATTCCTCTGTTGATAGACATTTTGGTTGCTTCTAAGTGTTGCCTATGGTAAATATTGCTGGAGTGCAGTGTTGCCAGCCTGTGACTTTTGATTCTCATTTTCTCAGGTGATAGGCCCAACAGGGGCTATGATTCATTGATTGGTAGCTGGATGTTTACCTTTTCAAAGCACCTGCATTGTGTGTTCATTAGCGGCTCTTACCACGTCCCAATTAACACCGAGGGTGCGTGTTTTCCCACAACCTCTTCAGCATTTATTGCTTGCAGACTGTTTGCTCATGACCATTCTGACTGGTGTGAGCTGATAGGTTTTTGGAATTTGGGTTTGCATGTCTTTACTAATTCCTAATATTCAGCATTTTCCCACACCTTTCTCTTTTATTTAGACAAAAAATGTGTGAGTACAGTATACCTCTTGAAATTGTCTTCTTCGAAGTTTGCCCTCTTTTGAATTTTGTGGTCGTTTTTCGACCCCAGGATTTTTTTTGAGAGCGGATGTCATTTACATGCCTGCAGTGATTGTGAATATTTAGTGACCATTAGCACTGGGTTTAAAGCGGGTGTTGTTGGAAATGGCCACAAGGCGGCAGCATTTCTCCATTCCCAAATCTGGTTACTAGGGCAGCAGAGACTTTCTGGAAGTCCTGTTACTAGGTTGTCAATTAGAATGGAATGTGCCAGGAAAAAGCCCCTGAAGTTTATGTCTCATTACTTCTTGTTTGTTGTTTTAATTGCTTTAACCAGGGTAATGATTAGAATACAGTTTGTCCTAGGTGTACACAAACTGGTTCATTCGTACATTATATATGTCTATTCATGTACAGATCCTTTTCCCGTGTAAAGGATTCCAGAGTGTTCTGCACACCTCCCTTGCTATGTGCTCAGGCTTTCTGATATATGTGCTCAATCTGCATTTCTATAGGTATGGTAAACCTAATCGTAATTTATCCATTGCCACCACCTTTCCTTTTAGATACGCATAGTTTGTTTTTGAAGTCTCCGTGTGTCTTTCTCTGTGGAAATATGTCCATTTTTGGTCAGTTGTTAGGTAACACCTGTAAGTGATATCATAGGATAAACGTCTTTTGCTTTCCAACTTACCTCATGTTCTGTGATTACCTCTAGGCTCATCTGTGGTACGTCAAAGAGCAGTGTTCCATTGTTTCCCATGGCTAATATTCCATTGTGTACGTGGACCACTTCTTCTTTACCCATTCATCTGTTGATGGGCATTTAGGTTGCTTCCATGTCTTGGCTATTGTGAATAAGGCTGCAGTGCAGCTTTGGCAGCGTCTGTCTTCTGGATTCTGGTCTTCTCAGGTGAGAGGCACAGCGGTGGGCCTGCTGCATCAAACGGTACCTCAATTTTTACTTTTAAACGCAGCTCCTTTCTGCTCTCATTATTGGCTGTTACCACTTTACATCTCACCAGCAGCTAGAGGGTACACAGTTCTCAAAAAACACTTCAGCATTTATTATTTATAGGCTTTTTGTTGATGGTCAGTCGACCTGTGTGAGTTGAAACCTTTTTGCAGATTAGATTTGCCTGAGTCTAATAATTCCTGAGGTTGAGCTTTTACCCATTTTCCTGTTTGTTTTTTAACAAGAGAGTCAGTCAAACTTACCTCTTCATAGTATCTTCTTGAAAATTTGGCCAGGTTTGAATTTTCTTGTCCATTCCCTACCTCAGCTCAATTGATTAGGGCAGCTGTCCTTTACAGCCCTGAGTCCTTGGGAATGTTAAGAGACCATTAGCTGGGGGCTTAAAGCCGCTCTTGAGGGAAATGGCCACAAGGAGGCAGCATTTCCACATTTCCAACTCTGCGTTTTTGGGCAGCAGAGCCTTCCTGGAAATCGTGTTAGTAGGCTGCAAATTAGAGTGGAAAGTGCCAGGGCACATCCACAAGAGCTTTTATCTCCTTAATTCTTGTTTTTTTTCAATTTATTTTTTATTAATTATCAGAGCAAATTTGATGAAACTATTTTGTTTCTCCTAGGTGTACAGAATCTGGTTCATTATATCAATGTATCTGTCTATTTATCTTTGGATCCTTTACCGTGTAGGTTATTACAGAGCGTTGAGTAGACCTGTCTTGGTATTCCATAGGTATTTTGTGATTATATATTTCATATGTATTTGTACATGTCTGTTAACCCCCATATCGTAATTCATACATTCCTTACACTTTTCCATTTGGTTAAATGTAAAGTTTTTCTCTTAATCCATGCTTTTCCTTCTCTTGGAAATAAGTTCATGAGTATCAATTTTTAGGTAACACCTATAAGTGATGGCATTGGATATCTGTCTTTCACTTTCTTTCTTACTTCAAGTTGGGTGATTATCTCTAGGTCCTTATATGGTGGTACAAACAGCACTGTTTCCCTGTTTTCCATGGCTAGTATTCCATTGTTTACATGGACCACTTCCTCTTTGTGCATTTTTCTGTTGATGGACATTTTGGTTTCTTCCAAGTCTTGGCTATGTTAAATGTTCCTGCAGGGCTTCCCTGGTGGTGCAGTGGTTAAGAGTCCGCCTGCCTATGCAGTGGACACGGGTTCGTGCCCCGGTCTGGGAAGATCCCACATGCCGCCGAGTGGCTAGACCCGTGAGCCATGGCCGCTGAGCCTTCCTGTCCAGAGCCAGTGCTCCGCAACGGGTGAGGCCACAACAGTGAGAGGCCCACTTACCGCCACAAAAGAAGTCCCTGCATTGCAGGATTGCCAGCCTGTGTCTTCTCCATTTTGTTCTGCTCAGCTGATAGTCTCATCAAGGATGTAGCATATCACATGGTAGCTCAATTTTTACCCTTAAATGCACCTCCATTATGTTCTCACTACTGGCTGTTACCAGTTTATATCCCCCCAGCAGCTAGAGGGTACACAGTTCTCTGAAACCCCTTCATTTTTTCTTTGTAGACTTTTTGCTGAAGAACATTCTGATGGCTGTGAGGTGAACGTTTCTGTAATTGGATCTGCATGGCTTTGTTAATTGCTGATGCTGCACATTTTTCTATTCCCTTTTATTTTAAAGAAAAGAAAGGAAAAGACAAAATGTGCTTAAGATATGCCTTTTGAAATGGTCTTCTTGAAATGTTGACGTCTTTTGAATTTTCTGATCGATTTATGACCACAGGATTTTTTTTTTGATGACAGGTGTCATTTAGAGGCCTGCCATTATTTTGAATATTAATTCACCATTACCACTGTTGTGTGAAACGACCAGAAGGCGGCAGCACTTCTCCTTACCTAATCTGCTTACTAGGGCAACAGAGTCATGATGGAAATTGTGTTGTAGGTTGTAAATTAGAACGGAATGTGCCAGGAAAAGTCCCTTAAGATTATATCTCATTACTTCTTGTTCCTTTTTTAAATTTAATTTTTATTCTTTATCACAGCAAATTAGATTACAATGTTTTGTTTGCTGTAGGTGTGCAAGATGTGGTTCTTTTACACATATACATATATCTATTCTTCTTCAGATCCTTTTCCCATGTAGGTTAGGACACAACGTTGTGTAGTCTTCCCTTGGTATGCCGTAGGTGTTTGGTGATTTATATATTTCACATGTGTTTTTATATCTCTGTTAACCCCAATATCGTAATGTATCCAATCCTCACAGCTATCCATATGGTGAACCATAAGTTGGTTTAATGAATCTGTGATTGCCTTTCTCTCTGGAAATATCTTCATTGGTATCAAGTTTTAGGTAACACCCATAAGTGATATGATAGGATATGTGTCTTTCGCTTTCTCACTTACTACCAGTTGCAATGATTACCTCTAGACTCCTCTATGGTCCTGCAAATGGCATTGTTTCACTTTTTGCCTTGGCTAATATTCCATCTGTACACATACCAGTTCTTCTGTGTCCACTCATCTCTTGATGGACGTTTTGGTTGCTTCCATGTGTTGGCTATTGTAATACTTCCACAGTGCAGATTTGCCTTCCTGTGTCTTTCCAATTCTGTCTTCTGAGGATATAGCCCAGGACGGGGGCCTGCTGGATCATCTAGTAGCTCAAGGTTTACCTGTTAAAGGCACTTCCATTCTCTTCCGAATAGTGGCTCTTAGAATGTTATGTCCCACTTCCAATTGAGGGTATGCATTTCTCCAAAACCTCTTTAGCATTGACCACATGATGTTTTGTTTGCTGATGGTTATTCTGAGTGTTGTGAGCTGATACTTCTTTGTGGTTGGGTTTGCATGTGTCTCATACTCCCTTGAAATTGAGCTTTCAGTCATGTCCTCTTAGTTTTCAAACTGTTATTACAGCTGACTTCTTCAAATTGTTTTCTTGAAGTATGTGCCACATTTTGCAATGTTTTGGCCTTTACCTGCATCAAGACATTTTTAAGGGCAGGTATCATTTGCAGCCCTGCAGTACTTGTGCACATGAAGTGTCCATTAGCACAGATTTCAAAGCTGCTATTGCAGGTATCGGCCAGAGGACGGCAGCATTTCTACGTTCCCCACTCTGGCACCTAGGGAAACAGATCTTCCTGCCAGTGGTGCTCCTCAGTTATAAATTAGAGTGCAATGTGCCCTGATATACCCCCAAAAGCTTACGTCTCCTTACTTATGTTTGTTTTTTCAATTTAATTCATAGGTTTTAGTGGAACAATATTCCATTCTGTACATGGAGCACTTCTTCTCTGTGCATTCCTCTGTTGATAGACATTTTGGGTGCTTCTAAGTGTTGCCTATGGTAAATATTGCTGGAGTGCAGTGTTGCCAGCCTGGAACTTTTGATTCTCATTTTCTCAGGTGATAGGCCTAACAGGGTCTATGATTCATTGATTGGTAGCTGAATGTTTACCTTTTCATAGCACCTGCATTGTGTGTTCATTAGCAGCTCTTACCACGTCCCAATTAACACCGAGGGTGCGTGTTTTCCCACAACCTCTTCAGCATTTATTGCTTGCAGACTGTTTGCTCATGACCATTCTGACTGGTGTGAGCTGATAGGTTTTTGGAATTTGGGTTTGCATGTCTTTACTAATTCCTAATATTCAGCATTTTCCCACACCTTTCTCTTTTATTTAGACAAAAAATGTGTGAGTACAGTATACCTCTTGAAATTGTCTTCTTCGAAGTTTGCCCTCTTTTGAATTTTGTGGTCGTTTTTCGACCCCAGGATTTTTTTTGAGAGCGGATGTCATTTACATGCCTGCAGTGATTGTGAATATTTAGTGACCATTAGCACTGGGTTTAAAGCGGGTGTTGTTGGAAATGGCCACAAGGCGGCAGCATTTCTCCATTCCCAAATCTGGTTACTAGGGCAGCAGAGACTTTCTGGAAGTCCTGTTACTAGGTTGTCAATTAGAATGGAATGTGCCAGGAAAAAGCCCCTGAAGTTTATGTCTCATTACTTCTTGTTTGTTGTTTTAATTGCTTTAACCAGGGTAATGATTAGAATACAGTTTGTCCTAGGTGTACACAAACTGGTTCATTCGTACATCATATATGTCTATTCATGTACAGATCCTTTTCCCGTGTAAAGGATTCCAGAGTGTTCTGCACACCTCCCTTGCTATGTGCTCAGGCTTTCTGATATATGTGCTCAATCTGCATTTCTATAGGTATGGTAAACCTAATCGTAATTTATCCATTGCCACCACCTTTCCTTTTAGATACGCATAGTTTGTTTTTGAAGTCTCCGTGTGTCTTTCTCTGTGGAAATATGTCCATTTTTGGTCAGTTGTTAGGTAACACCTGTAAGTGATATCATAGGATAAACGTCTTTTGCTTTCCAACTTACCTCATGTTCTGTGATTACCTCTAGGCTCATCTGTGGTACGTCAAAGAGCAGTGTTCCATTGTTTCCCATGGCTAATATTCCATTGTGTACGTGGACCACTTCTTCTTTACCCATTCATCTGTTGATGGGCATTTAGGTTGCTTCCATGTCTTGGCTATTGTGAATAAGGCTGCAGTGCAGCTTTGGCAGCGTCTGTCTTCTGGATTCTGGTCTTCTCAGGTGAGAGGCACAGCGGTGGGCCTGCTGCATCAAACGGTACCTCAATTTTTACTTTTAAACGCAGCTCCTTTCTGCTCTCATTATTGGCTGTTACCACTTTACATCTCACCAGCAGCTAGAGGGTACACAGTTCTCAAAAAACACTTCAGCATTTATTATTTATAGGCTTTTTGTTGATGGTCAGTCGACCTGTGTGAGTTGAAACCTTTTTGCAGATTAGATTTGCCTGAGTCTAATAATTCCTGAGGTTGAGCTTTTACCCATTTTCCTGTTTGTTTTTTAACAAGAGAGTCAGTCAAACTTACCTCTTCATAGTATCTTCTTGAAAATTTGGCCAGGTTTGAATTTTCTTGTCCATTCCCTACCTCAGCTCAATTGATTAGGGCAGCTGTCCTTTACAGCCCTGAGTCCTTGGGAATGTTAAGAGACCATTAGCTGGGGGCTTAAAGCCGCTCTTGAGGGAAATGGCCACAAGGAGGCAGCATTTCCACATTTCCAACTCTGCGTTTTTGGGCAGCAGAGCCTTCCTGGAAATCGTGTTAGTAGGCTGCAAATTAGAGTGGAAAGTGCCAGGGCACATCCACAAGAGCTTTTATCTCCTTAATTCTTGTTTTTTTTCAATTTATTTTTTATTAATTATCAGAGCAAATTTGATGAAACTATTTTGTTTCTCCTAGGTGTACAGAATCTGGTTCATTATATCAATGTATCTGTCTATTTATCTTTGGATCCTTTACCGTGTAGGTTATTACAGAGCGTTGAGTAGACCTGTCTTGGTATTCCATAGGTATTTTGTGATTATATATTTCATATGTATTTGTACATGTCTGTTAACCCCCATATCGTAATTCATACAATCCTTACACTTTTCCATTTGGTTAAATGTAAAGTTTTTCTCTTAATCCATGCTTTTCCTTCTCTTGGAAATAAGTTCATGAGTATCAATTTTTAGGTAACACCTATAAGTGATGGCATTGGATATCTGTCTTTCACTTTCTTTCTTACTTCAAGTTGGGTGATTATCTCTAGGTCCTTATATGGTGGTACAAACAGCACTGTTTCCCTGTTTTCCATGGCTAGTATTCCATTGTTTACATGGACCACTTCCTCTTTGTGCATTTTTCTGTTGATGGACATTTTGGTTTCTTCCAAGTCTTGGCTATGTTAAATGTTCCTGCAGGGCTTCCCTGGTGGTGCAGTGGTTAAGAGTCCGCCTGCCTATGCAGTGGACACGGGTTCGTGCCCCGGTCCGGGAAGATCCCACATGCCGCCGAGTGGCTAGACCCGTGAGCCATGGCCGCTGAGCCTTCCTGTCCAGAGCCAGTGCTCCGCAACGGGTGAGGCCACAACAGTGAGAGGCCCACTTACCGCCACAAAAAAAGTCCCTGCATTGCAGGATTGCCAGCCTGTGTCTTCTCCATTTTGTTCTGCTCAGCTGATAGTCTCATCAAGGATGTAGCAGATCACATGGTAGCTCAATTTTTACCCTTAAATGCACCTCCATTATGTTCTCACTACTGGCTGTTACCAGTTTATATCCCCCCAGCAGCTAGAGGGTACACAGTTCTCTGAAACCCCTTCATTTTTTCTTTGTAGACTTTTTGCTGAAGAACATTCTGATGGCTGTGAGGTGAACGTTTCTGTAATTGGATCTGCATGGCTTTGTTAATTGCTGATGCTGCACATTTTTCTATTCCCTTTTATTTTAAAGAAAAGAAAGGAAAAGACAAAATGTGCTTAAGATATGCCTTTTGAAATGGTCTTCTTGAAATGTTGACGTCTTTTGAATTTTCTGATCGATTTATGACCACAGGATTTTTTTTTTTGATGACAGGTGTCATTTAGAGGCCTGCCATTATTTTGAATATTAATTCACCATTACCACTGTTGTGTGAAACGACCAGAAGGCGGCAGCACTTCTCCTTACCAAATCTGCTTACTAGGGCAACAGAGTCATGATGGAAATTGTGTTGTAGGTTGTAAATTAGAACGGAATGTGCCAGGAAAAGTCCCTTAAGATTATATCTCATTACTTCTTGTTCCTTTTTTAAATTTAATTTTTATTCTTTATCACAGCAAATTAGATTACAATGTTTTGTTTGCTGTAGGTGTGCAAGATGTGGTTCTTTTACACATATACATATATCTATTCTTCTTCAGATCCTTTTCCCATGTAGGTTAGGACACAACGTTGTGTAGTCTTCCCTTGGTATGCCGTAGGTGTTTGGTGATTTATATATTTCACATGTGTTTTTATATCTCTGTTAACCCCAATATCGTAATGTATCCAATCCTCACAGCTATCCATATGGTGAACCATAAGTTGGTTTAATGAATCTGTGATTGCCTTTCTCTCTGGAAATATCTTCATTGGTATCAAGTTTTAGGTAACACCCATAAGTGATATGATAGGATATGTGTCTTTCGCTTTCTCACTTACTACCAGTTGCAATGATTACCTCTAGACTCCTCTATGGTCCTGCAAATGGCATTGTTTCACTTTTTGCCTTGGCTAATATTCCATCTGTACACATACCAGTTCTTCTGTGTCCACTCATCTCTTGATGGACGTTTTGGTTGCTTCCATGTGTTGGCTATTGTAATACTTCCACAGTGCAGATTTGCCTTCCTGTGTCTTTCCAATTCTGTCTTCTGAGGATATAGCCCAGGACGGGGGCCTGCTGGATCATCTAGTAGCTCAAGGTTTACCTGTTAAAGGCACTTCCATTCTCTTCCGAATAGTGGCTCTTAGAATGTTATGTCCCACTTCCAATTGAGGGTATGCATTTCTCCAAAACCTCTTTAGCATTGACCACATGATGTTTTGTTTGCTGATGGTTATTCTGAGTGTTGTGAGCTGATACTTCTTTGTGGTTGGGTTTGCATGTGTCTCATACTCCCTTGAAATTGAGCTTTCAGTCATGTCCTCTTAGTTTTCAAACTGTTATTACAGCTGACTTCTTCAAATTGTTTTCTTGAAGTATGTGCCACATTTTGCAATGTTTTGGCCTTTACCTGCATCAAGACATTTTTAAGGGCAGGTATCATTTGCAGCCCTGCAGTACTTGTGCACATGAAGTGTCCATTAGCACAGATTTCAAAGCTGCTATTGCAGGTATCGGCCAGAGGACGGCAGCATTTCTACGTTCCCCACTCTGGCACCTAGGGAAACAGATCTTCCTGCCAGTGGTGCTCCTCAGTTATAAATTAGAGTGCAATGTGCCCTGATATACCCCCAAAAGCTTACGTCTCCTTACTTATGTTTGTTTTTTCAATTTAATTCATAGGTTTTAGTGGAACAATATTCCATTCTGTACATGGAGCACTTCTTCTCTGTGCATTCCTCTGTTGATAGACATTTTGGGTGCTTCTAAGTGTTGCCTATGGTAAATATTGCTGGAGTGCAGTGTTGCCAGCCTGGAACTTTTGATTCTCATTTTCTCAGGTGATAGGCCTAACAGGGTCTATGATTCATTGATTGGTAGCTGAATGTTTACCTTTTCATAGCACCTGCATTGTGTGTTCATTAGCAGCTCTTACCACGTCCCAATTAACACCGAGGGTGCGTGTTTTCCCACAACCTCTTCAGCATTTATTGCTTGCAGACTGTTTGCTCATGACCATTCTGACTGGTGTGAGCTGATAGGTTTTTGGAATTTGGGTTTGCATGTCTTTACTAATTCCTAATATTCAGCATTTTCCCACACCTTTCTCTTTTATTTAGAGAAAAAAGTGTGAGTACAGTATACCTCTTGAAATTGTCTTCTTTGAAGGTTGCCCTCTTTTGAATTTTGTGGTCGTTTTTCAACCCCAGGATTTTTTTTGAGAGCAGGTGTCATTTACATGCCTGCAGTGATTGTGAATATTCAGTGACCATTAGCACTGGGTTTAAAGCGGGTGTTGTTGGAAATGGCCACAAGGCGGCAGCATTTCTCCATTCCCAAATCTGGTTACTAGGGCAGCAGAGCCTTTCTGGAAGTCCTGTTACTAGGTTGTCAATTAGAATGGAATGTGCCAGGAAAAAGCCCCTGAAGTTTATGTCTCATTACTTCTTGTTTGTTGTTTTAATTGCTTTAACCAGGGTAATGATTAGAATACAGTTTGTCCTAGGTGTACACAAACTGGTTCATTCGTACATCATATATATCTATTCATGTACAGATCCTTTTCCCGTGTAAAGGATTCCAGAGTGTTCTGCAAACCTCCCTTGCTATGTGCTCAGGCTTTCTGATATATGTGCTCAATCTGCATTTCTATAGGTATGGTAAACCTAATCGTAATTTATCCATTGCCACCACCTTTCCTTTTAGATACGCATAGTTTGTTTTTGAAGTCTCCGTGTGTCTTTCTCTGTGGAAATATGTCCATTTTTGGTCAGTTGTTAGGTAACACCTGTAAGTGATATCATAGGATAAACGTCTTTTGCTTTCCAACTTACCTCATGTTCTGTGATTACCTCTAGGCTCATCTGTGGTACGTCAAAGAGCAGTGTTCCATTGTTTCCCATGGCTAATATTCCATTGTGTACGTGGACCACTTCTTCTTTACCCATTCATCTGTTGATGGGCATTTAGGTTGCTTCCATGTCTTGGCTATTGTGAATAAGGCTGCAGTGCAGCTTTGGCAGCGTCTGTCTTCTGGATTCTGGTCTTCTCAGGTGAGAGGCACAGCGGTGGGCCTGCTGCATCAAACGGTACCTCAATTTTTACTTTTAAACGCAGCTCCGTTCTGCTCTCATTATTGGCTGTTACCACTTTACATCTCACCAGCAGCTAGAGGGTACACAGTTCTCAAAAAACACTTCAGCATTTATTATTTATAGGCTTTTTGTTGATGGTCAGTCGACCTGTGTGAGTTGAAACCTTTTTGCAGATTAGATTTGCCTGAGTCTAATAATTCCTGAGGTTGAGCTTTTACCCATTTTCCTGTTTGTTTTTTAACAAGAGAGTCAGTCAAACTTACCTCTTCATAGTATCTTCTTGAAAATTTGGCCAGGTTTGAATTTTCTTGTCCATTCCCTACCTCAGCTCAATTGATTAGGGCAGCTGTCCTTTACAGCCCTGAGTCCTTGGGAATGTTAAGAGACCATTAGCTGGGGGCTTAAAGCCGCTCTTGCGGGAAATGGCCACAAGGAGGCAGCATTTCCACATTTCCAACTCTGCGTTTTTGGGCAGCAGAGCCTTCCTGGAAATCATGTTAGTAGGCTGAAATTAGAGTGGAAAGTGCCAGGGCACATCCACAAGAGCTTTTATCTCCTTAATTCTTGTTTGTTTTTTCAATTTAATTTTTATTAATTATCTGAGCAAATTTGATGAAACTATTTTGTTTCTCCTAGGTGTACAGAATCTGGTTCATTAATTCAATGTATCTGTCTATTTATCTTTGGATCCTTTACCGTGTAGGTTATTACAGAGCGTTGAGTAGACCTGTCTTGGTATTCCATAGGTATTTTGTGATTATATATTTCATATGTATTAGTACATGTCTGTTAACCCCCATATCGTAATTCATACATTCCTTACACTTTTCCATTTGGTTAAATGTAAAGTTTTTCTCTTAATCCATGCTTTTCCTTCTCTTGGAAATAAGTTCATGAGTATCAATTTTTAGGTAACACCTATAAGTGATGGCATTGGATATCTGTCTTTCACTTTCTTTCTTACTTCAAGTTGGGTGATTATCTCTAGGTCCTTATATGGTGGTACAAACAGCACTGTTTCCCTGTTTTCCATGGCTAGTATTCCATTGTTTACATGGACCACTTCCTCTTTGTGCATTTTTCTGTTGATGGACATTTTGGTTTCTTCCAAGTCTTGGCTATGTTAAATGTTCCTGCAGGGCTTCCCTGGTGGTGCAGTGGTTAAGAGTCCGCCTGCCTATGCAGTGGACACGGGTTCGTGCCCCGGTCCGGGAAGATCCCACATGCCGCCGAGTGGCTAGACCCGTGAGCCATGGCCGCTGAGCCTTCCTGTCCAGAGCCAGTGCTCCGCAACGGGTGAGGCCACAACAGTGAGAGGCCCACTTACCGCCACAAAAGAAGTCCCTGCATTGCAGGATTGCCAGCCTGTGTCTTCTCCATTTTGTTCTGCTCAGCTGATAGTCTCATCAAGGATGTAGCAGATCACATGGTAGCTCAATTTTTACCCTTAAATGCACCTCCATTATGTTCTCACTACTGGCTGTTACCAGTTTATATCCCCCCAGCAGCTAGAGGGTACACAGTTCTCTGAAACCCCTTCATTTTTTCTTTGTAGACTTTTTGCTGAAGAACATTCTGATGGCTGTGAGGTGAACGTTTCTGTAATTGGATCTGCACGGCTTTGTTAATTGCTGATGCTGCACATTTTTCTATTCCCTTTTATTTTAAAGAAAAGAAAGGAAAAGACAAAATGTGCTTAAGATATGCCTTTTGAAATGGTCTTCTTGAAATGTTGACGTCTTTTGAATTTTCTGATCGATTTATGACCACAGGATTTTTTTTTTTGATGACAGGTGTCATTTAGCGGCCTTCCATTATTTTGAATACTAAGTCACCATTACCACTGTTGTGTGAAACGACCAGAAGGCGGCAGCACTTCTCCTTACCAAATCTGCTTACTAGGGCAACAGAGTCTTGATGGAAATTGTGTTGTAGGTTGTAAATTAGAACGGAATGTGCCAGGAAAAGTCCCTTACGATTATGTCTTATTACTTCTTGTTCCTTTTTTAAATTTAATTTTTATTCTTTATCACAGCAAATTAGATTACAATGTTTTGTTTGCTGTAGGTGTGCAAGATGTGGTTCTTTTACACATATACATATATCTATTCTTCTTCAGATCCTTTTCCCATGTAGGTTAGGACACAACGTTGTGTAGTCTTCCCTTGGTATGCCGTAGGTGTTTGGTGATTTATATATTTCACATGTGTTTTTATATCTCTGTTAACCCCAATATCGTAATGTATCCAATCCTCACAGCTTTCCATATGGTGAACCATAAGTTGGTTTAATGAATCTGTGATTGCCTTTCTCTCTGGAAATATCTTCATTGGTATCAAGTTTTAGGTAACACCCATAAGTGATAGGATATGTGTCTTTCGCTTTCTCACTTACTACCAGTTGCAATGATTACCTCTAGACCCCTCTATGGTCCTGCAAATGGCATTGTTTCACTTTTTGCCTTGGCTAATATTCCATCTGTACACATACCAGTTCTTCTGTGTCCACTCATCTCTTGATGGACGTTTTGGTTGCTTCCATGTGTTGGCTATTGTAATACTTCCACAGTGCAGATTTGCCTTCCTGTGTCTTTCCAATTCTGTCTTCTGAGGATATAGCCCGGGAAGTGGGCCTGCTGGATCATCTAGTAGCTCAAGGTTTACCTGTTAAAGGCACTTCCATTCTCTTCTGAATAGTGGCTCTTAGAATGTTATGTCCCACTTCCAATTGAGGGTATGCATTTTTCCAAAACCTGTTCAGCATTGACCACATGTAATTTTGTTTGCTGATGGTTATTGTGAGTGTTGTGAGCGGATACTTCTTTGTGGTTGTGTTTGCCTGTGTCTCATACTCCCTTGAAATTGAGCTTTCAGGCATGTCCTCTTAGTTTTCAAACTGTTACTACAGCTGACTTCTTCAAATTGTTTTCTTGAAGCATGTGCCACATTTTGCAATGTTTTGGCCTTTACCTGCATCAAGACATTTTTAAGGGCAGGTATCATTTGCAGCCCTGCAGTACTTGTGCACATGAAGTGCCCATTAGCACAGATTTCAAAGCTGCTGTTGCAGGTATCGGCCAGAGGACGGCAGCATTTCTACGTTCCCCACTCTGGCACCTAGGGAAACAGATCTTCCTGCCAGTGGTGCTCCTCAGTTATAAATTAGAGTGCAATGTGCCCTGATATACCCCCAAAAGCTTACGTCTCCTTACTTAGGTTTGTTTTTTTCAATTTAATTCATAGGTTTCAGTGGAGCAATATTCCATTCTGTACATGGACCACTTCTTCTCTGTGCATTCCTCTGTTGATAGACATTTTGGTTGCTTCTAAGTGTTGCCTATGGTAAATATTGCTGGAGTGCAGTGTTGCCAGCCTGTGACTTTTGATTCTCATTTTCTCAGGTGATAGGCCCAACAGGGGCTATGATTCATTGATTGGTAGCTGGATGTTTACCTTTTCAAAGCACCTGCATTGTGTGTTCATTAGCGGCTCTTACCACGTCCCAATTAACACCGAGGGTGCGTGTTTTCCCACAACCTCTTCAGCATTTATTGCTTGCAGATTGTTTGCTCATGACCATTCTGACTGGTGTGAGCTGATAGGTTTTTGGAATTTGGGTTTGCATGTCTTTACTAATTCCTAATATTCAGCATTTTCCCACACCTTTCTCTTTTATTTAGACAAAAAATGTGTGAGTACAGTATACCTCTTGAAATTGTCTTCTTCGAAGTTTGCCCTCTTTTGAATTTTGTGGTCGTTTTTCGACCCCAGGATTTTTTTTGAGAGCGGATGTCATTTACATGCCTGCAGTGATTGTGAATATTTAGTGACCATTAGCACTGGGTTTAAAGCGGGTGTTGTTGGAAATGGCCACAAGGCGGCAGCATTTCTCCATTCCCAAATCTGGTTACTAGGGCAGCAGAGCCTTTCTGGAAGTCCTGTTACTAGGTTGTCAATTAGAATGGAATGTGCCAGGAAAAAGCCCCTGAAGTTTATGTCTCATTACTTCTTGTTTGTTGTTTTAATTGCTTTAACCAGGGTAATGATTAGAATACAGTTTGTCCTAGGTGTACACAAACTGGTTCATTCGTACATCATATATGTCTATTCATGTACAGATCCTTTTCCCGTGTAAAGGATTCCAGAGTGTTCTGCACACCTCCCTTGCTATGTGCTCAGGCTTTCTGATATATGTGCTCAATCTGCATTTCTATAGGTATGGTAAACCTAATCGTAATTTATCCATTGCCACCACCTTTCCTTTTAGATACGCATAGTTTGTTTTTGAAGTCTCCGTGTGTCTTTCTCTGTGGAAATATGTCCATTTTTGGTCAGTTGTTAGGTAACACCTGTAAGTGATATCATAGGATAAACGTCTTTTGCTTTCCAACTTACCTCATGTTCTGTGATTACCTCTAGGCTCATCTGTGGTACGTCAAAGAGCAGTGTTCCATTGTTTCCCATGGCTAATATTCCATTGTGTACGTGGACCACTTCTTCTTTACCCATTCATCTGTTGATGGGCATTTAGGTTGCTTCCATGTCTTGGCTATTGTGAATAAGGCTGCAGTGCAGCTTTGGCAGCGTCTGTCTTCTGGATTCTGGTCTTCTCAGGTGAGAGGCACAGCGGTGGGCCTGCTGCATCAAACGGTACCTCAATTTTTACTTTTAAACGCAGCTCCGTTCTGCTCTCATTATTGGCTGTTACCACTTTACATCTCACCAGCAGCTATAGGGTACACAGTTCTCAAAAACCACTTCAGCATTTATTATTTATAGGCTTTTTGTTGATGGTCAGTCGACCTGTGTGAGTTGAAACCTTTTTGCAGATTAGATTTGCTTGAGTCTAATAATTCCTGAGGTTGAGCTTTTACCCATTTTCCTGTTTGTTTTTTAACAAGAGAGTCAGTCAAACTTACCTCTTCATAGTATCTTCTTGAAAATTTGGCCAGGTTTGAATTTTCTTGTCCATTCCCTACCTCAGCTCAATTGATTAGGGCAGCTGTCCTTTACAGCCCTGAGTCCTTGGGAATGTTAAGAGACCATTAGCTGGGGGCTTAAAGCCGCTCTTGCGGGAAATGGCCACAAGGAGGCAGCATTTCCACATTTCCAACTCTGCGTTTTTGGGCAGCAGAGCCTTCCTGGAAATCGTGTTAGTAGGCTGCAAATTAGAGTGGAAAGTGCCAGGGCACATCCACAAGAGCTTTTATCTCCTTAATTCTTGTTTTTTTTCAATTTATTTTTTATTAATTATCAGAGCAAATTTGATGAAACTATTTTGTTTCTCCTAGGTGTACAGAATCTGGTTCATTATATCAATGTATCTGTCTATTTATCTTTGGATCCTTTACCGTGTAGGTTATTACAGAGCATTGAGTAGACCTGTCTTGGTATTCCATAGGTATTTTGTGATTATATATTTCATATGTATTAGTACATGTCTGTTAACCCCCATATCGTAATTCATACATTCCTTACACTTTTCCATTTGGTTAAATGTAAAGTTTTTCTCTTAATCCATGCTTTTCCTTCTCTTGGAAATAAGTTCATGAGTATCAATTTTTAGGTAACACCTATAAGTGATGGCATTGGATATCTGTCTTTCACTTTCTTTCTTACTTCAAGTTGGGTGATTATCTCTAGGTCCTTATATGGTGGTACAAACAGCACTGTTTCCCTGTTTTCCATGGCTAGTATTCCATTGTTTACATGGACCACTTCCTCTTTGTGCATTTTTCTGTTGATGGACATTTTGGTTTCTTCCAAGTCTTGGCTATGTTAAATGTTCCTGCAGGGCTTCCCTGGTGGTGCAGTGGTTAAGAGTCCGCCTGCCTATGCAGTGGACACGGGTTCGTGCCCCGGTCCGGGAAGATCCCACATGCCGCCGAGTGGCTAGACCCGTGAGCCATGGCCGCTGAGCCTTCCTGTCCAGAGCCAGTGCTCCGCAACGGGTGAGGCCACAACAGTGAGAGGCCCACTTACCGCCACAAAAGAAGTCCCTGCATTGCAGGATTGCCAGCCTGTGTCTTCTCCATTTTGTTCTGCTCAGCTGATAGTCTCATCAAGGATGTAGCAGATCACATGGTAGCTCAATTTTTACCCTTAAATGCACCTCCATTATGTTCTCACTACTGGCTGTTACCAGTTTATATCCCCCCAGCAGCTAGAGGGTACACAGTTCTCTGAAACCCCTTCATTTTTTCTTTGTAGACTTTTTGCTGAAGAACATTCTGATGGCTGTGAGGTGAACGTTTCTGTAATTGGATCTGCACGGCTTTGTTAATTGCTGATGCTGCACATTTTTCTATTCCCTTTTATTTTAAAGAAAAGAAAGGAAAAGACAAAATGTGCTTAAGATATGCCTTTTGAAATGGTCTTCTTGAAATGTTGACGTCTTTTGAATTTTCTGATCGATTTATGACCACAGGATTTTTTTTTTTTGATGACAGGTGTCATTTAGAGGCCTGCCATTATTTTGAATATTAAGTCACCATTACCACTGTTGTGTGAAACGACCAGAAGGCGGCAGCACTTCTCCTTACCAAATCTGCTTACTAGGGCAACAGAGTCATGATGGAAATTGTGTTGTAGGTTGTAAATTAGAACGGAATGTGCCAGGAAAAGTCCCTTAAGATTATATCTCATTACTTCTTGTTCCTTTTTTAAATTTAATTTTTATTCTTTATCACAGCAAATTAGATTACAATGTTTTGTTTGCTGTAGGTGTGCAAGATGTGGTTCTTTTACACATATACATATATCTATTTTTCTTCAGATCCTTTTCCCATGTAGGTTAGGACACAACGTTGTGTAGTCTTCCCTTGGTATGCCGTAGGTGTTTGGTGATTTATATATTTCACATGTGTTTTTATATCTCTGTTAACCCCAATATCGTAATGTATCCAATCCTCACAGCTTTCCATATGGTGAACCATAAGTTGGTTTAATGAATCTGTGATTGCCTTTCTCTCTGGAAATATCTTCATTGGTATCAAGTTTTAGGTAACACCCATAAGTGATAGGATAGGATATGTGTCTTTCGCTTTCTCACTTACTACCAGTTGCAATGATTACCTCTAGACTCCTCTATGGTCCTGCAAATGGCATTGTTTCACTTTTTGCCTTGGCTAATATTTCATCTGTGCACATACCAGTTCTTCTGTGTCCACTCATCTCTTGATGGACGTTTTGGTTGCTTCCATGTGTTGGCTATTGTAATACTTCCACAGTGCAGATTTGCCTTCCTGTGTCTTTCCAATTCTGTCTTCTGAGGATATAGCCCAGGATGGGGGCCTGCTGGATCATCTAGTAGCTCAAGGTTTACCTGTTAAAGGCACTTCCATTCTCTTCCGATTAGTGGCTCTTAGAATGTTACGTCCCACTTCCAATTGAGGGTATGCATTTCTCCAAAACCTCTTTGTCATTGACCACATGTTGTTTTGTTTGCTGATGGTTATTCTGAGTGTTGTGAGCTGATACTTCTTTGTGGTTGGGTTTGCATGTGTCTCATACTCCCTTGAAATTGAGCTTTCAGGCATGTCCTCTTAGTTTTCAAACTGTTATTACAGCTGACTTCTTCAAATTGTTTTCTTGAAGTATGTGCCACATTTTGCAATGTTTTGGCCTTTACCTGCATCAAGACATTTTTAAGGGCAGGTATCATTTGCAGCCCTGCAGTACTTGTGCACATGAAGTGTCCATAAGCACAGATTTCAAAGCTGCTGTTGCAGGTATCGGCCAGAGGATGGCAGCATTTCTACGTTCCCCACTCTGGCACCTAGGGAAACAGATATTCCTGCCAGTGGTGTTCCTCCGTTATAAATTAGAGTGCAATGTGCCCTGATATACCCCCAAAAGCTTACGTCTCCTTACTTATGTTTGTTTTTTCAATTTAATTCATAGGTTTTATTGGAACAATATTCCATTCTGTACATGGACCACTACTTCTCTGTGCATTCCTCTGTTGATAGACATTTTGTTTGCTTCTAAGTGTTGCCTATGGTAAATATTGCTGGAGTGCAGTGTTGCCAGCCTGGAAATTTTGATTCTCATTTTCTCAGGTGATAGGCCCAACAGGGTCTATGATTCATTGATTGGTAGCTGAATGTTTACCTTTTCAAAGCACCTGCATTGTGTGTTCATTAGCGGCTCTTACCACGTCCCAATTAACACCGAGGGTGCGTGTTTTCCCACAACCTCTTCAGCATTTATTGCTTGCAGACTGTTTGCTCATGACCATTCTGACTGGTGTGAGCTGATAGGTTTTTGGAATTTGGGTTTGCATGTCTTTACTAACTGCTAATATTCAGCATTTTCCCACACCTTTCTCTTTTATTTAGAGAAAAAAGTGTGAGTACAGTATACCTCTTGAAATTGTCTTTTTCGAACGTTGCCCTCTTTTGAATTTTGTGGTCGTTTTTCGACCCCAGGATTTTTTTTGAGAGCAGGTGTCATTTACATGCCTGCAGTGATTGTGAATATTTAGTGACCATTAGCACTGGGTTTAAAGCGGGTGTTGTTGGAAATGGCCACAAGGCGGCAGCATTTCTCCATTCCCAAATCTGGTTACTAGGGCAGCAGAGCCTTTCTGGAAGTCCTGTTACTAGGTGGTCAATTAGAATGGAATGTGCCAGGAAAAAGCCCCTGAAGTTTATGTCTCATTACTTCTTGTTTGTTGTTTTAATTGCTTTAACCAGGGTAATGATTAGAATACAGTTTGTCCTAGGTGTACACAAAGTGGTTCATTCGTATATCATATATGTCTATTCATGTACAGATCCTTTTCGCGTGTAAAGTATTCCAGAGTGTTCTGCACACCTCCCTTGCTATGTGCTCAGGCTTTCTGATATATGTTCTCAATCTGCATTTCTATAGGTATGGTAAACCTAATCGTAATTTATCCATTGCCACCACCTTTCCTTTTAGATACGCATAGTTTGTTTTTGAAGTCTCCGTGTGTCTTTCTCTGTGGAAATATGTCCATTTTTGGTCAGTTGTTAGGTAACACCTGTAAGTGATATCATAGGATAAACGTCTTTTGCTTTCCAACTTACCTCATGTTCTGTGATTACCTCTAGGCTCATCTGTGGTATGTCAAAGAGCAGTGTTCCATTGTTTCCCATGGCTAATATTCCATTGTGTACGTGGACCACTTCTTCTTTACCCATTCATCTGTTGATGGGCATTTAGGTTGCTTCCATGTCTTGGCTATTGTGAATAAGGCTGTAGTGCAGCTTTGGCAGCGTCTGTCTTCTGGATTCTGGTCTTCTCAGGTGAGAGGCACTGCGGTGGGCCTGCTGCATCAAACGGTACCTCAATTTTTACTTTTAAACGCAGCTCCTTTCTGCTCTCATTATTGGCTGTTACCACTTTACATCTCACCAGCAGCTAGAGGGTACACAGTTCTCAAAAAACACTTCAGCATTTATTAATTATAGGCTTTATGTTGATGGCCAGTCGACCTGTGTGAGTTGAAACCTTTTTGCAGATTAGATTTGCCTGAGTCTAATAATTCCTGAGGTTGAGCTTTTACCCATTTTCCTGTTTTTTTTTTAAAGAGAGTCAGTCAAACTTACCTCTTCATAGTATCTTCTTGAAAATTTGGCCAGTTTTGAATTTTCTTGTCCATTCCCTACCTCAGCTCAATTGTTTAGGTCAGCTGACCTTTACAGCCCTGATTCCTTGGGAATGTTAAGAGACCATTAGCTGTGGGCTTAAAGCCGCTCTTGCGGGAAATGGCCACAAGGAGGCAGCATTTCCACATTTCCAACTCTGCGTTTTTGGGCAGCAGAGCCTTCCTGGAAATCGTGTTAGTAGGCTGCAAATTAGAGTGGAAAGTGCCAGGGCACATCCACAAGAGCTTTTATCTCCTTTATTCTTGTTTGTTTTTTCAATTTAATTTTTATTAATTATCTGAGCAAATTTGATGAAACTATTTTGTTTCTCCTAGGTGTACAGAATCTGGTTCATTAATTCAATGTATCTGTCTATTTATCTTTGGATCCTTTACCGTGTAGGTTATTACAGAGCGTTGAGTATACCTGTCTTGGTATTCCATAGGTATTTTGTGATTATATATTTCATATGTATTAGTACATGTCTGTTAACCCCCATATCGTAATTCATACATTCCTTACACTTTTCCATTTGGTTAAATGTAATGTTTTTCTCTTAATCCATGCTTTTCCTTCTCTTGGAAATAAGTTCATGAGTATCAATTTTTAGGTAACACCTATAAGTGATGGCATTGGATATCTGTCTTTCACTTTCTTTCTTACCTCAAGTTGGGTGATTATCTCTAGGTCCTTATATGGTGGTACAAACAGCACTGTTTCCCTGTTTTCCATGGCTAGTATTCCATTGTTTACATGGACCACTTCCTCTTTGTGCATTTTTCTGTTGATGGACATTTTGGTTTCTTCCAAGTCTTGGCTATGTTAAATGTTTCTGCAGGGCTTCCCTGGTGGTGCAGTGGTTAAGAGTCCGCCTGCCTATGCAGTGGACACGGGTTCGTGCCCCGGTCCGGGAATATCCCACATGCCGCCGAGTGGCTAGACCCGTGAGCCATGGCCGCTGAGCCTTCCTGTCCAGAGCCAGTGCTCCGCAACGGGTGAGGCCACAACAGTGAGAGGCCCACTTACCGCCACAAAAAAAGTCCCTGCATTGCAGGATTGCCAGCCTGTGTCTTCTCCATTTTGTTCTGCTCAGCTGATAGTCTCATCAAGGATGTAGCAGATCACATGGTAGCTCAATTTTTACCCTTAAATGCACCTCCATTATGTTCTCACTACTGGCTGTTACCAGTTTATATCCCCCCAGCAGCTAGAGGGTACACAGTTCTCTGAAACCCCTTCATTTATTCTTTGTAGACTTTTTGCTGAAGAACATTCTGATGGCTGTGAGGTGAACGTCTCTGTAATTGGATCTGCACGGCTTTGTTAATTGCTGATGCTGCACATTTTTCTATTCCCTTTTATTTTAAAGAAAAGAAAGGAAAAGACAAAATGTGCTTAAGATATGCCTTTTGAAATGGTCTTCTTGAAATGTTGACGTCTTTTGAATTTTCTGATCGATTTATGACCACAGGATTTTTTTTTTTGATGACAGGTGTCATTTAGCGGCCTTCCATTATTTTGAATACTAAGTCACCATTACCACTGTTGTGTGAAACGACCAGAAGGCGGCAGCACTTCTCCTTACCAAATCTGCTTACTAGGGCAACAGAGTCTTGATGGAAATTGTGTTGTAGGTTGTAAATTAGAACGGAATGTGCCAGGAAATGTCCCTTAAGATTATGTCTTATTACTTCTTGTTCCTTTTTTAAATTTAATTTTTATTCTTTATCACAGCAAATTAGATTACAATGTTTTGTTTGCTGTAGGTGTGCAAGATGTGGTTCTTTTACACATATACATATATCTATTCTTCTTCAGATCCTTTTCCCATGTAGGTTAGGACACATCGTTGTGTAGTCTTCCCTTGGTATGCCGTAGGTGTTTGGTGATTTATATATTTCACATGTGTTTTTATATCTCTGTTAACCCCAATATCGTAATGTATCCAATCCTCACAGCTTTCCATATGGTGAACCATAAGTTGGTTTAATGAATCTGTGATTGCCTTTCTCTCTGGAAATATCTTCATTGGTATAAAGATTTAGGTAACACCCATAAGTGATAGGATAGGATATGTGTCTTTCGCTTTCTCACTTACTACCAGTTGCAATGATTACCTCTAGACTCCTCTATGGTCCTGCAAATGGCATTGTTTCACTTTTTGCCTTGGCTAATATTCCATCTGTACACATACCAGTTCTTCTGTGTCCACTCATCTCTTGATGGACGTTTTGGTTGCTTCCATGTGTTGGCTATTGTAATACTTCCACAGTGCAGATTTGCCTTCCTGTGTCTTTCCAATTCTGTCTTCTGAGGATATAGCCCAGGATGGGGGCCTGCTGGATCATCTAGTAGCTCAAGGTTTACCTGTTAAAGGCACTTCCATTCTCTTCCGATTAGTGGCTCTTAGAATGTTACGTCCCACTTCCAGTTGAGGGTATGCATTTCTCCAAAACCTCTTTAGCATTGACCACATGTTGTTTTGTTTGCTGATGGTTATTCTGAGTGTTGTGAGCTGATACTTCTTTGTGGTTGGGTTTGCATGTGTCTCATACTCCCTTGAAATTGAGCTTTCAGGCATGTCCTCTTAGTTTTCAAACTGTTATTACAGCTGACTTCTTCAAATTGTTTTCTTGAAGTATGTGCCACATTTTGCAATGTTTTGGCCTTTACCTGCATCAAGACATTTTTAAGGGCAGGTATCATTTGCAGCCCTGCAGTACTTGTGCACATGAAGTGCCCATTAGCACAGATTTCAAAGCTGCTGTTGCAGGTATCGGCCAGAGGATGGCAGCATTTCTACGTTCCCCAGTCTGGCACCTAGGGAAACAGATCTTCCTGCCAGTGGTGCTCCTCAGTTATAAATTAGAGTGCAATGTGCCCTGATATACCCCCAAAACCTTACGTCTCCTTACTTATGTTTGTTTTTTCAATTTAATTCATAGGTTTTAGGGGAGCAATATTCCATTCTGTACATGGACCACTTCTTCTCTGTGTATTCCTCTGTTGATAGACATTTTGGTTGCTTCTAAGTGTTGCCTATGGTACATATTGCTGGAGTGCAGTGTTGCCAGCCTGTGACTTTTGATTCTCATTTTCTCAGGTGATAGGCCCAACAGGGTCTATGATTCATTGATTGGTAGCTGAAAGTTTACCTTTTCAAAGCACCTGCATTGTGTGTTCATTAGCAGCTCTTACCACGTCCCAATTAACACCGAGGGTGCGTGTTTTCCCACAACCTCTTCAGCATTTATTGCTTGCAGACTGTTTGCTCATGACCATTCTGACTGGTGTGAGCTGATAGGTTTTTGGAATTTGGGTTTGCATGTCTTTACTAATTGCTAATATTCAGCATTTTCCCACACCTTTCTCTTTTATTTAGAGAAAAAAGTGTGAGTACAGTATACCTCTTGAAATTGTTTTCTTTGAAGGTTGCCCTCTTTTGAATTTTGTGGTCGTTTTTCGACCCCAGGATTTTTCTTTGAGAGCAGTTGTCATTTACATGCCTGCAGTGATTGTGAATATTTAGTGTCCATTAGCACTGGGTTTAAAGCGGGTGTTGTTGGAAATGGCCACAAGGTGGCAGCATTTCTCCATTCCCAAATCTGGTTACTAGGGCAGCAGAGCCTTTCTGGAAGTCCTGTTACTAGGTGGTCAATTAGAATGGAATGTGCCAGGAAAAAGCCCCTGAAGTTTATGTCTCATTACATCTTGTTTGTTGTTTTAATTGTTTTAACCAGGGTAATGATTAGAATACAGTTTGTCCTAGGTGTACACAAACTGGTTCATTCGTACATCATATATATCTATTCATGTACAGATCCTTTTCCCGTGTAAAGGATTCCAGAGTATTCTGCACACCTCCCTTGCTATGTGCTCGGGCTTTCTGATATATGTTCTCAATCTGCATTTCTATAGGTATGGTAAACCTAATCGTAATTTATCCATTGCCACCACCTTTCCTTTAAGATACGCAGAGTTTGTTTTTGAAGTCTCCGTGTGTCTTTCTCTGTGGAAATATGTCCATTTTTGGTCAGTTGTTAGATAACACCTGTAACTGATATCATAGGATAAACGTCTTTTGCTTTCCAACTTACCTCATGTTCTGTGATTACCTCTAGGCTCATCTGTGGTACGTCAAAGAGCAGTGTTCCATTGTTTCCCATGGCTAATATTCCATTGTGTACGTGGACCACTTCTTCTTTACCCATTCATCTGTTGATGGGCATTTAGGTTGCTTCCATGTCTTGGCTATTGTGAATAAGGCTGCAGTGCAGCTTTGGCAGCGTCTGTCTTCTGGATTCTGGTCTTCTCAGGTGAGAGGCACAGCGGTGGGCCTGCTGCATCAAACGGTACCTCAATTTTTACTTTTAAACGCAGCTCCGTTCTGCTCTCATTATTGGCTGTTACCACTTTACATCTCACCAGCAGCTAGAGGGTACACAGTTCTCAAAAAACACTTCAGCATTTATTATTTATAGGCTTTTTGTTGATGGTCAGTCGACCTGTGTGAGTTGAAACCTTTTAGCAGATTAGATTTGCCTGAGTCTAATAATTCCTGAGGTTGAGCTTTTACCCATTTTCCTGTTTTTTTTTTAAAAGAGAGTCAGTCAAACATACCTCTTCATAGTATCTTCTTGAAAATTTGGCCAGTTTTGAATTTTCTTGTCCATTCCCTACCTCAGCTCAATTGTTTAGGTCAGCTGTCCTTTACAGCCCTGAGTCCTTGGGAATGTTAAGAGACCATTAGCTGTGGGCTTAAAGCCGCTCTTGCGGGAAATGGCCACAAGGAGGCAGCATTTCCACATTTCCAACTCTGCGTTTTTGGGCAGCAGAGCCTTCCTGGAAATCGTGTTAGTAGGCTGCAAATTAGAGTGGAAAGTGCCAGGGCACATCCACAAGAGCTTTTATCTCCTTAATTCTTGTTTGTTTATTCAATTTAATTTTTATTAATTATCTGAGCAACTTTGATGAAACTTTTGTTTCTCCTAGGTGTACAGAATCTCGTTCATTATATCAATGTATCTGTCTATTTATCTTTGGATCCCTTACCGTGTAGGTTATTACAGAGCGTTGAGTAGACCTGTCTTGGTATTCCATAGGTATTTCGTGATTATATATTTCATATGTATTAGTACATGTCTGTTAACCCCCATATCGTAATTCATACATTCCTTACACTTTTCCATTTGGTTAAATGTAAAGTTTTTCTCTTAATGCATGCTTTTCCTTCTCTTGGAAATAAGTTCATGAGTATCAATTTTTAGGTAACACCTATAAGTGATGGCATTGGATATCTGTCTTTCTTTCTTACTTCAAGTTGGGTGATTATCTCTAGGTCCTTATATGGTGGTACAAACAGCACTGTTTCCCTGTTTTCCATGGCTAGTATTCCATTGTTTACATGGACCACTTCCTCTTTGTGCATTTTTCTGTTGATGGACATTTTGGTTTCTTCCAAGTCTTGGCTATGTTAAATGATCCTGCAGGGCTTCCCTGGTGGTGCAGTGGTTAAGAGTCCGCCTGCCTATGCAGTGGACACGGGTTCGTGCCCCGGTCCGGGAAGATCCCACATGCCGCCGAGTGGCTAGACCCGTGAGCCATGGCTGCTGAGCCTTCCTGTCCAGAGCCAGTGCTCCGCAACGTGTGAGGCCACAACAGTGAGAGGCCCACTTACCGCCACAAAAAAAGTCCCTGCATTGCAGGATTGCCAGCCTGTGTCTTCTCCATTTTGTTCTGCTCAGCTGATAGTCTCATCAAGGATGTAGCAGATCACATGGTAGCTCAATTTTTACCCTTAAATGCACCTCCATTATGTTCTCACTACTGGCTGTTACCAGTTTATATCCCCCCAGCAGCTAGAGGGTACACAGTTCTCTGAAACCCCTTCATTTATTCTTTGTAGACTTTTTGCTGAAGAACATTCTGATGGCTGTGAGGTGAACGTCTCTGTAATTGGATCTGCACGGCTTTGTTAATTGCTGATGCTGCACATTTTTCTATTCCCTTTTATTTTAAGAAAAGAAAGGAAAAGACAAAATGTGCTTAAGATATGCCTTTTGAAATGGTCTTCTTGAAATGTTGACGTCTTTTGAATTTTCTGATCGATTTATGACCACAGGATTTTTTTTTTTGATGACAGGTGTCATTTAGCGGCCTTCCATTATTTTGAATACTAAGTCACCATTACCACTGTTGTGTGAAACGACCAGAAGGCGGCAGCACTTCTCCTTACCAAATCTGCTTACTAGGGCAACAGAGCCATAATGGAAATTGTGCTGTAGGTTGTAAATTAGAACGGAATGTGCCAGGAAAAGCCCCTTAAGATTATGTCTCATTACTTCTTGTTCATTTTTTAAATTTAAGTTTTATTCTTTATCGCAGCAAATTAGATTACAATGTTTTGTTTGTTGTAGGCGTGCAAGATGTGGTTCTTTTACACATATACATATATCTATTCTTCTTCAGATCCTTTTCCCATGTAGGTTAGGACACAACGTTGTGTAGTCTTCCCTTGGTATGCCGTAGGTGTTTGGTGATTTATATATTTCACATGTGATTTTATATCTCTGTTAACCCCAATATCGTAATGTATCCAATCCTCACAGCTTTCCATATGGTGAACCATAAGTTGGTTTAATGAATCTGTGATTGCCTTTCTCTCTGGAAATATCTTCATTGGTATAAAGTTTTAGGTAACACCCATAAGTGATAGGATAGGATATGTGTCTTTCGCTTTCTCACTTACTACCAGTTGCAATGATTACCTCTAGACTCCTCTATGGTCCTGCAAATGGCATTGTTTCACTTTTTGCCTTGGCTAATATTCCATCTGTACACATACCAGTTCTTCTGTGTCCACTCATCTCTTGATGGACGTTTTGGTTGCTTCCATGTGTTGGCTATTGTAATACTTCCACAGTGCAGATTTGCCTTCCTGTGTCTTTCCAATTGTGTCTTCTGAGGATATAGCCCAGGATGGGGGCCTGCTGGATCATCTAGTAGCTCAAGGTTTACCTGTTAAAGGCACTTCCATTCTGTTCCGGTTAGTGGCTCTTAGAATGTTACGTCCCACTTCCAATTGAGGGTATGCATTTCTCCAAAACCTCTTTAGTATTGACCACATGTTGTTTTGTTTGCTGATGGTTATTCTGAGTGTTGTGAGCTGATACTTCTTTGTGGTTGGGATTGCATGTGTCTCATACTCCCTTGAAATTGAGCTTTCAGGCATGTCCTCTTAGTTTTCAAACTGTTATTACAGCTGACTTCTTCAAATTGTTTTCTTGAAGTATGTGCCACATTTTGCAATGTTTTGGCCTTTACCTGCATCAAGACATTTTTAAGGCCAGGTTTCATTTGCAGCCCTGCAGTACTTGTGCACATGAAGTGCCCATTAGCACAGATTTCAAAGCTGCTGTTGCAGGTATCGGCCAGAGGATGGCAGCATTTCTACGTTCCCCAATCTGGCACCTAGGGAAACAGATCTTCCTGCCAGTGGTGCTCCTCAGTTATAAATTAGAGTGCAATGTGCCCTGATATACCCCCAAACGCTTACATCTCCTTACTTATGTTTGTTTTTTCAATTTCATTCATAGGTTTTAGTGGAACAATATTCCATTCTGTACATGAACCACTTCTTCTCTGTGCATTCCTCTGTTGATAGACATTTTGGTTGCTTCTAAGTGTTGCCTATGGTAAATATTGCTGGAGTGCAGTGTTGCCAGCCTGGAACTTTTGATTCTCATTTTCTCAGGTGATAGGCCCAACAGGGTCTATGATTCATTGATTGGTAGCTGAATGTTTACCTTTTCAAAGCACCTGCATTGTGTGTTCATTAGCGGCTGTTACCACGTCCCAATTAACACCGAGGGTGCGTGATTTCCCACAACCTCTTCAGCATTTATTGCTTGCAGACTGTTTGCTCATGACCATTCTGACTGGTGTGAGCTGATAGGTTTTTGGAATTTGGGTTTGCATGTCTTTACCAATTCCTAATATTCAGCATTTTCCCACACCTTTCTCTTTTATTTAGAGAAAAAAGTGTGAGTACAGTATACCTCTTGAAATTGTCTTCTTTGAAGGTTGCCCTCTTTTGAATTTTGTGGTCGTTTTTCAACCCCAGGATTTTTTTTGAGAGCAGGAGTCATTTACATGCCTGCAGTGATTGTGAATATTCAGTGACCATTAGCACTGGGTTTAAAGCGGGTGTTGTTGGAAATGGCCACAAGGCGGCAGCATTTCTCCATTCCCAAATCTGGTTACTAGGGCAGCAGAGCCTTTCTGGAAGTCCTGTTACTAGGTTGTCAATTAGAATGGAATGTGCCAGGAAAAAGCCCCTGAAGTTTATGTCTCATTACTTCTTGTTTGTTGTTTTAATTGCTTTAACCAGGGTAATGATTAGAATACAGTTTGTCCTAGGTGTACACAAACTGGTTCATTCGTACATCATATATATCTATTCATGTACAGATCCTTTTCCCGTGTAAAGGATTCCAGAGTGTTCTGCAAACCTCCCTTTCTATGTGCTCAGGCTTTCTGATATATGTGCTCAATCTGCATTTCTATAGGTATGGTAAACCTAATCGTAATTTATCCATTGCCACCACCTTTCCTTTTAGATACGCATAGTTTGTTTTTGAAGTCTCCGTGTGTCTTTCTCTGTGGAAATATGTCCATTTTTGGTCAGTTGTTAGGTAACACCTGTAAGTGATATCATAGGATAAACGTCTTTTGCTTTCCAACTTACCTCATGTTCTGTGATTACCTCTAGGCTCATCTGTGGTACGTCAAAGAGCAGTGTTCCATTGTTTCCCATGGCTAATATTCCATTGTGTACGTGGACCACTTCTTCTTTACCCATTCATCTGTTGATGGGCATTTAGGTTGCTTCCATGTCTTGGCTATTGTGAATAAGGCTGCAGTGCAGCTTTGGCAGCGTCTGTCTTCTGGATTCTGGTCTTCTCAGGTGAGAGGCACAGCGGTGGGCCTGCTGCATCAAACGGTACCTCAATTTTTACTTTTAAACGCAGCTCCGTTCTGCTCTCATTATTGGCTGTTACCACTTTACATCTCACCAGCAGCTAGAGGGTACACAGTTCTCAAAAAACACTTCAGCATTTATTATTTATAGGCTTTTTGTTGATGGTCAGTCGACCTGTGTGAGTTGAAACCTTTTTGCAGATTAGATTTGCCTGAGTCTAATAATTCCTGAGGTTGAGCTTTTACCCATTTTCCTGTTTGTTTTTTAACAAGAGAGTCAGTCAAACTTACCTCTTCATAGTATCTTCTTGAAAATTTGGCCAGGTTTGAATTTTCTTGTCCATTCCCTACCTCAGCTCAATTGATTAGGGCAGCTGTCCTTTACAGCCCTGAGTCCTTGGGAATGTTAAGAGACCATTAGCTGGGGGCTTAAAGCCGCTCTTGCGGGAAATGGCCACAAGGAGGCAGCATTTCCACATTTCCAACTCTGCGTTTTTGGGCAGCAGAGCCTTCCTGGAAATCGTGTTAGTAGGCTGCAAATTAGAGTGGAAAGTGCCAGGGCACATCCACAAGAGCTTTTATCTCCTTAATTCTTGTTTTTTTTCAATTTATTTTTTATTAATTATCAGAGCAAATTTGATGAAACTATTTTGTTTCTCCTAGGTGTACAGAATCTGGTTCATTATATCAATGTATCTGTCTATTTATCTTTGGATCCTTTACCGTGTAGGTTATTACAGAGCGTTGAGTAGACCTGTCTTGGTATTCCATAGGTATTTTGTGATTATATATTTCATATGTATTAGTACATGTCTGTTAACCCCCATATCGTAATTCATACATTCCTTACACTTTTCCATTTGGTTAAATGTAAAGTTTTTCTCTTAATGCATGCTTTTCCTTCTCTTGGAAATAAGTTCATGAGTATCAATTTTTAGGTAACACCTATAAGTGATGGCATTGGATATCTGTCTTTCACTTTCTTTCTTACTTCAAGTTGGGTGATTATCTCTAGGTCCTTATATGGTGGTACAAACAGCACTGTTTCCCTGTTTTCCATGGCTAGTATTCCATTGTTTACATGGACCACTTCCTCTTTGTGCATTTTTCTGTTGATGGACATTTTGGTTTCTTCCAAGTCTTGGCTATGTTAAATGTTCCTGCAGGGCTTCCCTGGTGGTGCAGTGGTTAAGAGTCCGCCTGCCTATGCAGTGGACACGGGTTCGTGCCCCGGTCCGGGAAGATCCCACATGCCGCCGAGTGGCTAGACCCGTGAGCCATGGCCGCTGAGCCTTCCTGTCCAGAGCCAGTGCTCCGCAACGGGTGAGGCCACAACAGTGAGAGGCCCACTTACCGCCACAAAAGAAGTCCCTGCATTGCAGGATTGCCAGCCTGTGTCTTCTCCATTTTGTTCTGCTCAGCTGATAGTCTCATCAAGGATGTAGCAGATCACATGGTAGCTCAATTTTTACCCTTAAATGCACCTCCATTATGTTCTCACTACTGGCTGTTACCAGTTTATATCCCCCCAGCAGCTAGAGGGTACACAGTTCTCTGAAACCCCTTCATTTTTTCTTTGTAGACTTTTTGCTGAAGAACATTCTGATGGCTGTGAGGTGAACGTTTCTGTAATTGGATCTGCACGGCTTTGTTAATTGCTGATGCTGCACATTTTTCTATTCCCTTTTATTTTAAAGAAAAGAAAGGAAAAGACAAAATGTGCTTAAGATATGCCTTTTGAAATGGTCTTCTTGAAATGTTGACGTCTTTTGAATTTTCTGATCGATTTATGACCACAGGATTTTTTTTTTTGATGACAGGTGTCATTTAGAGGCCTGCCATTATTTTGAATATTAAGTCACCATTACCACTGTTGTGTGAAACGACCAGAAGGCGGCAGCACTTCTCCTTACCAAATCTGCTTACTAGGGCAACAGAGTCATGATGGAAATTGTGTTGTAGGTTGTAAATTAGAACGGAATGTGCCAGGAAAAGTCCCTTAAGATTATGTCTTATTACTTCTTGTTCCTTTTTTAAATTTAATTTTTATTCTTTATCACAGCAAATTAGATTACAATGTTTTGTTTGCTGTAGGTGTGCAAGATGTGGTTCTTTTACACATATACATATATCTATTCTTCTTCAGATCCTTTTCCCATGTAGGTTAGGACACAACGTTGTGTAGTCTTCCCTTGGTATGCCGTAGGTGTTTGGTGATTTATATATTTCACATGTGTTTTTATATCTCTGTTAACCCCAATATCGTAATGTATCCAATCCTCACAGCTATCCATATGGTGAACCATAAGTTGGTTTAATGAATCTGTGATTGCCTTTCTCTCTGGAAATATCTTCATTGGTATCAAGTTTTAGGTAACACCCATAAGTGATATGATAGGATATGTGTCTTTCGCTTTCTCACTTACTACCAGTTGCAATGATTACCTCTAGACTCCTCTATGGTCCTGCAAATGGCATTGTTTCACTTTTTGCCTTGGCTAATATTCCATCTGTACACATACCAGTTCTTCTGTGTCCACTCATCTCTTGATGGACGTTTTGGTTGCTTCCATGTGTTGGCTATTGTAATACTTCCACAGTGCAGATTTGCCTTCCTGTGTCTTTCCAATTCTGTCTTCTGAGGATATAGCCCAGGACGGGGGCCTGCTGGATCATCTAGTAGCTCAAGGTTTACCTGTTAAAGGCACTTCCATTCTCTTCCGAATAGTGGCTCTTAGAATGTTATGTCCCACTTCCAATTGAGGGTATGCATTTCTCCAAAACCTCTTTAGCATTGACCACATGATGTTTTGTTTGCTGATGGTTATTCTGAGTGTTGTGAGCTGATACTTCTTTGTGGTTGGGTTTGCATGTGTCTCATACTCCCTTGAAATTGAGCTTTCAGGCATGTCCTCTTAGTTTTCAAACTGTTATTACAGCTGACTTCTTCAAATTGTTTTCTTGAAGTATGTGCCACATTTTGCAATGTTTTGGCCTTTACCTGCATCAAGACATTTTTAAGGGCAGGTATCATTTGCAGCCCTGCAGTACTTGTGCACATGAAGTGTCCATTAGCACAGATTTCAAAGCTGCTATTGCAGGTATCGGCCAGAGGACGGCAGCATTTCTACGTTCCCCACTCTGGCACCTAGGGAAACAGATCTTCCTGCCAGTGGTGCTCCTCAGTTATAAATTAGAGTGCAATGTGCCCTGATATACCCCCAAAGGCTTACGTCTCCTTACTTATGTTTGTTTTTTCAATTTAATTCATAGGTTTTAGTGGAACAATATTCCATTCTGTACATGGACCACTTCTTCTCTGTGCATTCCTCGGTTGATAGACCTTTTGGGTGCTTCTAAGTGTTGCCTATGGTAAATATTGCTGGAGTGCATTGTTCCAGCCTGGAACTTTTGATTCTCATTTTCTCAGGTGATAGGCCCAACAGGGTCTATGATTCATTGATTGGTAGCTGAATGTTTACCTTTTCAAAGCACCTGCATTGTGTGTTCATTAGCGGCTCTTACCACGTCCCAATTAACACCGAGGGTGCGTGTTTTCCCACAACCTCTTCAGCATTTATTGCTTGCAGATTGTTTGCTCATGACCATTCTGACTGGTGTGAGCTGATAGGTTTTTGGAATTTGGGTTTGCATGTCTTTACTAATTCCTAATATTCAGCATTTTCCCACACCTTTCTCTTTTATTTAGACAAAAAATGTGTGAGTACAGTATACCTCTTGAAATGTCTTCTTCGAAGTTTGCCCTCTTTTGAATTTTGTGGTCATTTTTCGACCCCAGGATTTTTTTTGAGAGCGGATGTCATTTACATGCCTGCAGTGATTGTGAATATTTAGTGACCATTAGCACTGGGTTTAAAGCGGGTGTTGTTGGAAATGGCCACAAGGCGGCAGCATTTCTCCATTCCCAAATCTGGTTACTAGGGCAGCAGAGCCTTTCTGGAAGTCCTGTTACTAGGTTGTCAATTAGAATGGAATGTGCCAGGAAAAAGCCCCTGAAGTTTATGTCTCATTACTTCTTGTTTGTTGTTTTAATTGCTTTAACCAGGGTAATGATTAGAATACAGTTTGTCCTAGGTGTACACAAACTGGTTCATTCGTACATCATATATGTCTATTCATGTACAGATCCTTTTCCCGTGTAAAGGATTCCAGAGTGTTCTGCACACCTCCCTTGCTATGTGCTCAGACTTTCTGATATATGTGCTCAATCTGCATTTCTATAGGTATGGTAAACCTAATCGTAATTTATCCATTGCCACCACCTTTCCTTTTAGATACGCATAGTTTGTTTTTGAAGTCTCCGTGTGTCTTTCTCTGTGGAAATATGTCCATTTTTGGTCAGTTGTTAGGTAACACCTGTAAGTGATATCATAGGATAAACGTCTTTTGCTTTCCAACTTACCTCATGTTCTGTGATTACCTCTAGGCTCATCTGTGGTATGTCAAAGAGCAGTGTTCCATTGTTTCCCATGGCTAATATTCCATTGTGTACGTGGACCACTTCTTCTTTACCCATTCATCTGTTGATGGGCATTTAGGTTGCTTCCATGTCTTGGCTATTGTGAATAAGGCTGCAGTGCAGCTTTGGCAGCGTCTGTCTTCTGGATTCTGGTCTTCTCAGGTGAGAGGCACAGCGGTGGGCCTGCTGCATCAAACGGTACCTCAATTTTTACTTTTAAACGCAGCTCCGTTCTGCTCTCATTATTGGCTGTTACCACTTTACATCTCACCAGCAGCTAGAGGGTACACAGTTCTCAAAAAACACTTCAGCATTTATTATTTATAGGCTTTTTGTTGATGGTCAGTCGACCTGTGTGAGTTGAAACCTTTTTGCAGATTAGATTTGCCTGAGTCTAATAATTCCTGAGGTTGAGCTTTTACCCATTTTCCTGTTTGTTTTTTAACAAGAGAGTCAGTCAAACTTACCTCTTCATAGTATCTTCTTGAAAATTTGGCCAGGTTTGAATTTTCTTGTCCATTCCCTACCTCAGCTCAATTGATTAGGGCAGCTGTCCTTTACAGCCCTGAGTCCTTGGGAATGTTAAGAGACCATTAGCTGGGGGCTTAAAGCCGCTCTTGCGGGAAATGGCCACAAGGAGGCAGCATTTCCACATTTCCAACTCTGCGTTTTTGGGCAGCAGAGCCTTCCTGGAAATCGTGTTAGTAGGCTGCAAATTAGAGTGGAAAGTGCCAGGGCACATCCACAAGAGCTTTTATCTCCTTAATTCTTGTTTTTTTTCAATTTATTTTTTATTAATTATCAGAGCAAATTTGATGAAACTATTTTGTTTCTCCTAGGTGTACAGAATCTGGTTCATTATATCAATGTATCTGTCTATTTATCTTTGGATCCTTTACCGTGTAGGTTATTACAGAGCGTTGAGTAGACCTGTCTTGGTATTCCATAGGTATTTTGTGATTATATATTTCATATGTATTAGTACATGTCTGTTAACCCCCATATCGTAATTCATACATTCCTTACACTTTTCCATTTGGTTAAATGTAAAGTTTTTCTCTTAATGCATGCTTTTCCTTCTCTTGGAAATAAGTTCATGAGTATCAATTTTTAGGTAACACCTATAAGTGATGGCATTGGATATCTGTCTTTCACTTTCTTTCTTACTTCAAGTTGGGTGATTATCTCTAGGTCCTTATATGGTGGTACAAACAGCACTGTTTCCCTGTTTTCCATGGCTAGTATTCCATTGTTTACATGGACCACTTCCTCTTTGTGCATTTTTCTGTTGATGGACATTTTGGTTTCTTCCAAGTCTTGGCTATGTTAAATGTTCCTGCAGGGCTTCCCTGGTGGTGCAGTGGTTAAGAGTCCGCCTGCCTATGCAGTGGACACGGGTTCGTGCCCCGGTCCGGGAAGATCCCACATGCCGCCGAGTGGCTAGACCCGTGAGCCATGGCCGCTGAGCCTTCCTGTCCAGAGCCAGTGCTCCGCAACGGGTGAGGCCACAACAGTGAGAGGCCCACTTACCGCCACAAAAGAAGTCCCTGCATTGCAGGATTGCCAGCCTGTGTCTTCTCCATTTTGTTCTGCTCAGCTGATAGTCTCATCAAGGATGTAGCAGATCACATGGTAGCTCAATTTTTACCCTTAAATGCACCTCCATTATGTTCTCACTACTGGCTGTTACCAGTTTATATCCCCCCAGCAGCTAGAGGGTACACAGTTCTCTGAAACCCCTTCATTTTTTCTTTGTAGACTTTTTGCTGAAGAACATTCTGATGGCTGTGAGGTGAACGTTTCTGTAATTGGATCTGCACGGCTTTGTTAATTGCTGATGCTGCACATTTTTCTATTCCCTTTTATTTTAAAGAAAAGAAAGGAAAAGACAAAATGTGCTTAAGATATGCCTTTTGAAATGGTCTTCTTGAAATGTTGACGTCTTTTGAATTTTCTGATCGATTTATGACCACAGGATTTTTTTTTTTGATGACAGGTGTCATTTAGAGGCCTGCCATTATTTTGAATATTAAGTCACCATTACCACTGTTGTGTGAAACGACCAGAAGGCGGCAGCACTTCTCCTTACCAAATCTGCTTACTAGGGCAACAGAGTCATGATGGAAATTGTGTTGTAGGTTGTAAATTAGAACGGAATGTGCCAGGAAAAGTCCCTTAAGATTATGTCTTATTACTTCTTGTTCCTTTTTTAAATTTAATTTTTATTCTTTATCACAGCAAATTAGATTACAATGTTTTGTTTGCTGTAGGTGTGCAAGATGTGGTTCTTTTACACATATACATATATCTATTCTTCTTCAGATCCTTTTCCCATGTAGGTTAGGACACAACGTTGTGTAGTCTTCCCTTGGTATGCCGTAGGTGTTTGGTGATTTATATATTTCACATGTGTTTTTATATCTCTGTTAACCCCAATATCGTAATGTATCCAATCCTCACAGCTATCCATATGGTGAACCATAAGTTGGTTTAATGAATCTGTGATTGCCTTTCTCTCTGGAAATATCTTCATTGGTATCAAGTTTTAGGTAACACCCATAAGTGATATGATAGGATATGTGTCTTTCGCTTTCTCACTTACTACCAGTTGCAATGATTACCTCTAGACTCCTCTATGGTCCTGCAAATGGCATTGTTTCACTTTTTGCCTTGGCTAATATTCCATCTGTACACATACCAGTTCTTCTGTGTCCACTCATCTCTTGATGGACGTTTTGGTTGCTTCCATGTGTTGGCTATTGTAATACTTCCACAGTGCAGATTTGCCTTCCTGTGTCTTTCCAATTCTGTCTTCTGAGGATATAGCCCAGGACGGGGGCCTGCTGGATCATCTAGTAGCTCAAGGTTTACCTGTTAAAGGCACTTCCATTCTCTTCCGAATAGTGGCTCTTAGAATGTTATGTCCCACTTCCAATTGAGGGTATGCATTTCTCCAAAACCTCTTTAGCATTGACCACATGATGTTTTGTTTGCTGATGGTTATTCTGAGTGTTGTGAGCTGATACTTCTTTGTGGTTGGGTTTGCATGTGTCTCATACTCCCTTGAAATTGAGCTTTCAGGCATGTCCTCTTAGTTTTCAAACTGTTATTACAGCTGACTTCTTCAAATTGTTTTCTTGAAGTATGTGCCACATTTTGCAATGTTTTGGCCTTTACCTGCATCAAGACATTTTTAAGGGCAGGTATCATTTGCAGCCCTGCAGTACTTGTGCACATGAAGTGTCCATTAGCACAGATTTCAAAGCTGCTATTGCAGGTATCGGCCAGAGGACGGCAGCATTTCTACGTTCCCCACTCTGGCACCTAGGGAAACAGATCTTCCTGCCAGTGGTGCTCCTCAGTTATAAATTAGAGTGCAATGTGCCCTGATATACCCCCAAAGGCTTACGTCTCCTTACTTATGTTTGTTTTTTCAATTTAATTCATAGGTTTTAGTGGAACAATATTCCATTCTGTACATGGACCACTTCTTCTCTGTGCATTCCTCGGTTGATAGACCTTTTGGGTGCTTCTAAGTGTTGCCTATGGTAAATATTGCTGGAGTGCATTGTTCCAGCCTGGAACTTTTGATTCTCATTTTCTCAGGTGATAGGCCCAACAGGGTCTATGATTCATTGATTGGTAGCTGAATGTTTACCTTTTCAAAGCACCTGCATTGTGTGTTCATTAGCGGCTCTTACCACGTCCCAATTAACACCGAGGGTGCGTGTTTTCCCACAACCTCTTCAGCATTTATTGCTTGCAGATTGTTTGCTCATGACCATTCTGACTGGTGTGAGCTGATAGGTTTTTGGAATTTGGGTTTGCATGTCTTTACTAATTCCTAATATTCAGCATTTTCCCACACCTTTCTCTTTTATTTAGACAAAAAATGTGTGAGTACAGTATACCTCTTGAAATGTCTTCTTCGAAGTTTGCCCTCTTTTGAATTTTGTGGTCATTTTTCGACCCCAGGATTTTTTTTGAGAGCGGATGTCATTTACATGCCTGCAGTGATTGTGAATATTTAGTGACCATTAGCACTGGGTTTAAAGCGGGTGTTGTTGGAAATGGCCACAAGGCGGCAGCATTTCTCCATTCCCAAATCTGGTTACTAGGGCAGCAGAGCCTTTCTGGAAGTCCTGTTACTAGGTTGTCAATTAGAATGGAATGTGCCAGGAAAAAGCCCCTGAAGTTTATGTCTCATTACTTCTTGTTTGTTGTTTTAATTGCTTTAACCAGGGTAATGATTAGAATACAGTTTGTCCTAGGTGTACACAAACTGGTTCATTCGTACATCATATATGTCTATTCATGTACAGATCCTTTTCCCGTGTAAAGGATTCCAGAGTGTTCTGCACACCTCCCTTGCTATGTGCTCAGACTTTCTGATATATGTGCTCAATCTGCATTTCTATAGGTATGGTAAACCTAATCGTAATTTATCCATTGCCACCACCTTTCCTTTTAGATACGCATAGTTTGTTTTTGAAGTCTCCGTGTGTCTTTCTCTGTGGAAATATGTCCATTTTTGGTCAGTTGTTAGGTAACACCTGTAAGTGATATCATAGGATAAACGTCTTTTGCTTTCCAACTTACCTCATGTTCTGTGATTACCTCTAGGCTCATCTGTGGTATGTCAAAGAGCAGTGTTCCATTGTTTCCCATGGCTAATATTCCATTGTGTACGTGGACCACTTCTTCTTTACCCATTCATCTGTTGATGGGCATTTAGGTTGCTTCCATGTCTTGGCTATTGTGAATAAGGCTGCAGTGCAGCTTTGGCAGCGTCTGTCTTCTGGATTCTGGTCTTCTCAGGTGAGAGGCACAGCGGTGGGCCTGCTGCATCAAACGGTACCTCAATTTTTACTTTTAAACGCAGCTCCGTTCTGCTCTCATTATTGGCTGTTACCACTTTACATCTCACCAGCAGCTAGAGGGTACACAGTTCTCAAAAAACACTTCAGCATTTATTATTTATAGGCTTTTTGTTGATGGTCAGTCGACCTGTGTGAGTTGAAACCTTTTTGCAGATTAGATTTGCCTGAGTCTAATAATTCCTGAGGTTGAGCTTTTACCCATTTTCCTGTTTGTTTTTTAACAAGAGAGTCAGTCAAACTTACCTCTTCATAGTATCTTCTTGAAAATTTGGCCAGGTTTGAATTTTCTTGTCCATTCCCTACCTCAGCTCAATTGATTAGGGCAGCTGTCCTTTACAGCCCTGAGTCCTTGGGAATGTTAAGAGACCATTAGCTGGGGGCTTAAAGCCGCTCTTGCGGGAAATGGCCACAAGGAGGCAGCATTTCCACATTTCCAACTCTGCGTTTTTGGGCAGCAGAGCCTTCCTGGAAATCCTGTTAGTAGGCTGCAAATTAGAGTGGAAAGTGCCAGGGCACATCCACAAGAGCTTTTATCTCCTTAATTCTTGTTTTTTTTCAATTTATTTTTTATTAATTATCAGAGCAAATTTGATGAAACTATTTTGTTTCTCCTAGGTGTACAGAATCTGGTTCATTATATCAATGTATCTGTCTATTTATCTTTGGATCCTTTACCGTGTAGGTTATTACAGAGCGTTGAGTAGACCTGTCTTGGTATTCCATAGGTATTTTGTGATTATATATTTCATATGTATTAGTACATGTCTGTTAACCCCCATATCGTAATTCATACATTCCTTACACTTTTCCATTTGGTTAAATGTAAAGTTTTTCTCTTAATGCATGCTTTTCCTTCTCTTGGAAATAAGTTCATGAGTATCAATTTTTAGGTAACACCTATAAGTGATGGCATTGGATATCTGTCTTTCACTTTCTTTCTTACTTCAAGTTGGGTGATTATCTCTAGGTCCTTATATGGTGGTACAAACAGCACTGTTTCCCTGTTTTCCATGGCTAGTATTCCATTGTTTACATGGACCACTTCCTCTTTGTGCATTTTTCTGTTGATGGACATTTTGGTTTCTTCCAAGTCTTGGCTATGTTAAATGTTCCTGCAGGGCTTCCCTGGTGGTGCAGTGGTTAAGAGTCCGCCTGCCTATGCAGTGGACACGGGTTCGTGCCCCGGTCCGGGAAGATCCCACATGCCGCCGAGTGGCTAGACCCGTGAGCCATGGCCGCTGAGCCTTCCTGTCCAGAGCCAGTGCTCCGCAACGGGTGAGGCCACAACAGTGAGAGGCCCACTTACCGCCACAAAAGAAGTCCCTGCATTGCAGGATTGCCAGCCTGTGTCTTCTCCATTTTGTTCTGCTCAGCTGATAGTCTCATCAAGGATGTAGCAGATCACATGGTAGCTCAATTTTTACCCTTAAATGCACCTCCATTATGTTCTCACTACTGGCTGTTACCAGTTTATATCCCCCCAGCAGCTAGAGGGTACACAGTTCTCTGAAACCCCTTCATTTTTTCTTTGTAGACTTTTTGCTGAAGAACATTCTGATGGCTGTGAGGTGAACGTTTCTGTAATTGGATCTGCACGGCTTTGTTAATTGCTGATGCTGCACATTTTTCTATTCCCTTTTATTTTAAAGAAAAGAAAGGAAAAGACAAAATGTGCTTAAGATATGCCTTTTGAAATGGTCTTCTTGAAATGTTGACGTCTTTTGAATTTTCTGATCGATTTATGACCACAGGATTTTTTTTTTTGATGACAGGTGTCATTTAGAGGCCTGCCATTATTTTGAATATTAAGTCACCATTACCACTGTTGTGTGAAACGACCAGAAGGCGGCAGCACTTCTCCTTACCAAATCTGCTTACTAGGGCAACAGAGTCATGATGGAAATTGTGTTGTAGGTTGTAAATTAGAACGGAATGTGCCAGGAAAAGTCCCTTAAGATTATATCTCATTACTTCTTGTTCCTTTTTTAAATTTAATTTTTATTCTTTATCACAGCAAATTAGATTACAATGTTTTGTTTGCTGTAGGTGTGCAAGATGTGGTTCTTTTACACATATACATATATCTATTCTTCTTCAGATCCTTTTCCCATGTAGGTTAGGACACAACGTTGTGTAGTCTTCCCTTGGTATGCCGTAGGTGTTTGGTGATTTATATATTTCACATGTGTTTTTATATCTCTGTTAACCCCAATATCGTAATGTATCCAATCCTCACAGCTTTCCATATGGTGAACCATAAGTTGGTTTAATGAATCTGTGATTGCCTTTCTCTCTGGAAATATCTTCATTGGTATCAAGTTTTAGGTAACACCCATAAGTGATAGGATAGGATATGTGTCTTTCGCTTTCTCACTTACTACCAGTTGCAATGATTACCTCTAGACTCCTCTATGGTCCTGCAAATGGCATTGTTTCACTTTTTGCCTTGGCTAATATTCCATCTGTACACATACCAGTTCTTCTGTGTCCACTCATCTCTTGATGGACGTTTTGGTTGCTTCCATGTGTTGGCTATTGTAATACTTCCACAGTGCAGATTTGCCTTCCTGTGTCTTTCCAATTCTGTCTTCTGAGGATATAGCCCAGGATGGGGGCCTGCTGGATCATCTAGTAGCTCAAGGTTTACCTGTTAAAGGCACTTCCATTCTCTTCCGGTTAGTGGCTCTTAGAATGTTACGTCCCACTTCCAATTGAGGGTATGCATTTCTCCAAAACCTCTTTAGCATTGAACACATGTTGTTTTGTTTGCTGATGGTTATTCTGAGTGTTGTGAGCTGATACTTCTTTGTGGTTGGGTTTGCATGTGTCTCATACTCCCTTGAAATTGAGCTTTCAGGCATGTCCTCTTAGTTTTCAAACTGTTATTACAGCTGACTTCTTCAAATTGTTTTCTTGAAGTATGTGCCACATTTTGCAATGTTTTGGCCTTTACCTGCATCAAGACATTTTTAAGGCCAGGTTTCATTTGCAGCCCTGCAGTACTTGTGCACATGAAGTGCCCATTAGCACAGATTTCAAAGATGCTGTTGCAGGTATCGGCCAGAGGATGGCAGCATTTCTACGTTCCCCACTCTGGCACCTAGGGAAACAGATCTTCCTGCCAGTGGTGCTCCTCAGTTATAAATTAGAGTGCAATGTGCCCTGATATACCCCCAAAAGCTTACGTCTCCTTACTTAGGTTTGTTTTTTTCAATTTAATTCATAGGTTTCAGTGGAGCAATATTCCATTCTGTACATGGACCACTTCTTCTCTGTGCATTCCTCTGTTGATAGACATTTTGGTTGCTTCTAAGTGTTGCCTATGGTAAATATTGCTGGAGTGCAGTGTTGCCAGCCTGTGACTTTTGATTCTCATTTTCTCAGGTGATAGGCCCAACAGGGGCTATGATTCATTGATTGGTAGCTGGATGTTTACCTTTTCAAAGCACCTGCATTGTGTGTTCATTAGCGGCTCTTACCACGTCCCAATTAACACCGAGGGTGCGTGTTTTCCCACAACCTCTTCAGCATTTATTGCTTGCAGATTGTTTGCTCATGACCATTCTGACTGGTGTGAGCTGATAGGTTTTTGGAATTTGGGTTTGCATGTCTTTACTAATTCCTAATATTCAGCATTTTCCCACACCTTTCTCTTTTATTTAGACAAAAAATGTGTGAGTACAGTATACCTCTTGAAATTGTCTTCTTCGAAGTTTGCCCTCTTTTGAATTTTGTGGTCGTTTTTCGACCCCAGGATTTTTTTTGAGAGCGGATGTCATTTACATGCCTGCAGTGATTGTGAATATTTAGTGACCATTAGCACTGGGTTTAAAGCGGGTGTTGTTGGAAATGGCCACAAGGCGGCAGCATTTCTCCATTCCCAAATCTGGTTACTAGGGCAGCAGAGCCTTTCTGGAAGTCCTGTTACTAGGTTGTCAATTAGAATGGAATGTGCCAGGAAAAAGCCCCTGAAGTTTATGTCTCATTACTTCTTGTTTGTTGTTTTAATTGCTTTAACCAGGGTAATGATTAGAATACAGTTTGTCCTAGGTGTACACAAACTGGTTCATTCGTACATCATATATGTCTATTCATGTACAGATCCTTTTCCCGTGTAAAGGATTCCAGAGTGTTCTGCACACCTCCCTTGCTATGTGCTCAGACTTTCTGATATATGTGCTCAATCTGCATTTCTATAGGTATGGTAAACCTAATCGTAATTTATCCATTGCCACCACCTTTCCTTTTAGATACGCATAGTTTGTTTTTGAAGTCTCCGTGTGTCTTTCTCTGTGGAAATATGTCCATTTTTGGTCAGTTGTTAGGTAACACCTGTAAGTGATATCATAGGATAAACGTCTTTTGCTTTCCAACTTACCTCATGTTCTGTGATTACCTCTAGGCTCATCTGTGGTACGTCAAAGAGCAGTGTTCCATTGTTTCCCATGGCTAATATTCCATTGTGTACGTGGACCACTTCTTCTTTACCCATTCATCTGTTGATGGGCATTTAGGTTGCTTCCATGTCTTGGCTATTGTGAATAAGGCTGCAGTGCAGCTTTGGCAGCGTCTGTCTTCTGGATTCTGGTCTTCTCAGGTGAGAGGCACAGCGGTGGGCCTGCTGCATCAAACGGTACCTCAATTTTTACTTTTAAACGCAGCTCCGTTCTGCTCTCATTATTGGCTGTTACCACTTTACATCTCACCAGCAGCTAGAGGGTACACAGTTCTCAAAAAACACTTCAGCATTTATTATTTATAGGCTTTTTGTTGATGGTCAGTCGACCTGTGTGAGTTGAAACCTTTTTGCAGATTAGATTTGCCTGAGTCTAATAATTCCTGAGGTTGAGCTTTTACCCATTTTCCTGTTTGTTTTTTAACAAGAGAGTCAGTCAAACTTACCTCTTCATAGTATCTTCTTGAAAATTTGGCCAGGTTTGAATTTTCTTGTCCATTCCCTACCTCAGCTCAATTGATTAGGGCAGCTGTCCTTTACAGCCCTGAGTCCTTGGGAATGTTAAGAGACCATTAGCTGGGGGCTTAAAGCCGCTCTTGCGGGAAATGGCCACAAGGAGGCAGCATTTCCACATTTCCAACTCTGCGTTTTTGGGCAGCAGAGCCTTCCTGGAAATCCTGTTAGTAGGCTGCAAATTAGAGTGGAAAGTGCCAGGGCACATCCACAAGAGCTTTTATCTCCTTAATTCTTGTTTTTTTTTCAATTTATTTTTTATTAATTATCAGAGCAAATTTGATGAAACTATTTTGTTTCTCCTAGGTGTACAGAATCTGGTTCATTATATCAATGTATCTGTCTATTTATCTTTGGATCCTTTACCGTGTAGGTTATTACAGAGCGTTGAGTAGACCTGTCTTGGTATTCCATAGGTATTTTGTGATTATATATTTCATATGTATTAGTACATGTCTGTTAACCCCCATATCGTAATTCATACATTCCTTACACTTTTCCATTTGGTTAAATGTAAAGTTTTTCTCTTAATCCATGCTTTTCCTTCTCTTGGAAATAAGTTCATGAGTATCAATTTTTAGGTAACACCTATAAGTGATGGCATTGGATATCTGTCTTTCACTTTCTTTCTTACTTCAAGTTGGGTGATTATCTCTAGGTCCTTATATGGTGGTACAAACAGCACTGTTTCCCTGTTTTCCATGGCTAGTATTCCATTGTTTACATGGACCACTTCCTCTTTGTGCATTTTTCTGTTGATGGACATTTTGGTTTCTTCCAAGTCTTGGCTATGTTAAATGTTCCTGCAGGGCTTCCCTGGTGGTGCAGTGGTTAAGAGTCCGCCTGCCTATGCAGTGGACACGGGTTCGTGCCCCGGTCCGGGAAGATCCCACATGCCGCCGAGTGGCTAGACCCGTGAGCCATGGCCGCTGAGCCTTCCTGTCCAGAGCCAGTGCTCCGCAACGGGTGAGGCCACAACAGTGAGAGGCCCACTTACCGCCACAAAAGAAGTCCCTGCATTGCAGGATTGCCAGCCTGTGTCTTCTCCATTTTGTTCTGCTCAGCTGATAGTCTCATCAAGGATGTAGCAGATCACATGGTAGCTCAATTTTTACCCTTAAATGCACCTCCATTATGTTCTCACTACTGGCTGTTACCAGTTTATATCCCCCCAGCAGCTAGAGGGTACACAGTTCTCTGAAACCCCTTCATTTTTTCTTTGTAGACTTTTTGCTGAAGAACATTCTGATGGCTGTGAGGTGAACGTTTCTGTAATTGGATCTGCACGGCTTTGTTAATTGCTGATGCTGCACATTTTTCTATTCCCTTTTATTTTAAAGAAAAGAAAGGAAAAGACAAAATGTGCTTAAGATATGCCTTTTGAAATGGTCTTCTTGAAATGTTGACGTCTTTTGAATTTTCTGATCGATTTATGACCACAGGATTTTTTTTTTTGATGACAGGTGTCATTTAGAGGCCTGCCATTATTTTGAATATTAAGTCACCATTACCACTGTTGTGTGAAACGACCAGAAGGCGGCAGCACTTCTCCTTACCAAATCTGCTTACTAGGGCAACAGAGTCATGATGGAAATTGTGTTGTAGGTTGTAAATTAGAACGGAATGTGCCAGGAAAAGTCCCTTAAGATTATATCTCATTACTTCTTGTTCCTTTTTTAAATTTAATTTTTATTCTTTATCACAGCAAATTAGATTACAATGTTTTGTTTGCTGTAGGTGTGCAAGATGTGGTTCTTTTACACATATACATATATCTATTCTTCTTCAGATCCTTTTCCCATGTAGGTTAGGACACAACGTTGTGTAGTCTTCCCTTGGTATGCCGTAGGTGTTTGGTGATTTATATATTTCACATGTGTTTTTATATCTCTGTTAACCCCAATATCGTAATGTATCCAATCCTCACAGCTTTCCATATGGTGAACCATAAGTTGGTTTAATGAATCTGTGATTGCCTTTCTCTCTGGAAATATCTTCATTGGTATCAAGTTTTAGGTAACACCCATAAGTGATAGGATAGGATATGTGTCTTTCGCTTTCTCACTTACTACCAGTTGCAATGATTACCTCTAGACTCCTCTATGGTCCTGCAAATGGCATTGTTTCACTTTTTGCCTTGGCTAATATTCCATCTGTACACATACCAGTTCTTCTGTGTCCACTCATCTCTTGATGGACGTTTTGGTTGCTTCCATGTGTTGGCTATTGTAATACTTCCACAGTGCAGATTTGCCTTCCTGTGTCTTTCCAATTCTGTCTTCTGAGGATATAGCCCAGGATGGGGGCCTGCTGGATCATCTAGTAGCTCAAGGTTTACCTGTTAAAGGCACTTCCATTCTCTTCCGGTTAGTGGCTCTTAGAATGTTACGTCCCACTTCCAATTGAGGGTATGCATTTCTCCAAAACCTCTTTAGCATTGAACACATGTTGTTTTGTTTGCTGATGGTTATTCTGAGTGTTGTGAGCTGATACTTCTTTGTGGTTGGGTTTGCATGTGTCTCATACTCCCTTGAAATTGAGCTTTCAGGCATGTCCTCTTAGTTTTCAAACTGTTATTACAGCTGACTTCTTCAAATTGTTTTCTTGAAGTATGTGCCACATTTTGCAATGTTTTGGCCTTTACCTGCATCAAGACATTTTTAAGGCCAGGTTTCATTTGCAGCCCTGCAGTACTTGTGCACATGAAGTGCCCATTAGCACAGATTTCAAAGATGCTGTTGCAGGTATCGGCCAGAGGATGGCAGCATTTCTACGTTCCCCAATCTGGCACCTAGGGAAACAGATCTTCCTGCCAGTGGTGCTCCTCAGTTATAAATTAGAGTGCAATGTGCCCTGATATACCCCCAAAAGCTTACGTCTCCTTACTTAGGTTTGTTTTTTTCAATTTAATTCATAGGTTTCAGTGGAGCAATATTCCATTCTGTACATGGACCACTTCTTCTCTGTGCATTCCTCTGTTGATAGACATTTTGGTTGCTTCTAAGTGTTGCCTATGGTAAATATTGCTGGAGTGCAGTGTTGCCAGCCTGTGACTTTTGATTCTCATTTTCTCAGGTGATAGGCCCAACAGGGCCTATGATTCATTGATTGGTAGCTGGATGTTTACCTTTTCAAAGCACCTGCATTGTGTGTTCATTAGCGGCTCTTACCACGTCCCAATTAACACCGAGGGTGCGTGTTTTCCCACAACCTCTTCAGCATTTATTGCTTGCAGATTGTTTGCTCATGACCATTCTGACTGGTGTGAGCTGATAGGTTTTTGGAATTTGGGTTTGCATGTCTTTACTAATTCCTAATATTCAGCATTTTCCCACACCTTTCTCTTTTATTTAGACAAAAAATGTGTGAGTACAGTATACCTCTTGAAATTGTCTTCTTCGAAGTTTGCCCTCTTTTGAATTTTGTGGTCGTTTTTCGACCCCAGGATTTTTTTTGAGAGCGGATGTCATTTACATGCCTGCAGTGATTGTGAATATTTAGTGACCATTAGCACTGGGTTTAAAGCGGGTGTTGTTGGAAATGGCCACAAGGCGGCAGCATTTCTCCATTCCCAAATCTGGTTACTAGGGCAGCAGAGCCTTTCTGGAAGTCCTGTTACTAGGTTGTCAATTAGAATGGAATGTGCCAGGAAAAAGCCCCTGAAGTTTATGTCTCATTACTTCTTGTTTGTTGTTTTAATTGCTTTAACCAGGGTAATGATTAGAATACAGTTTGTCCTAGGTGTACACAAACTGGTTCATTCGTACATCATATATGTCTATTCATGTACAGATCCTTTTCCCGTGTAAAGGATTCCAGAGTGTTCTGCACACCTCCCTTGCTATGTGCTCAGACTTTCTGATATATGTGCTCAATCTGCATTTCTATAGGTATGGTAAACCTAATCGTAATTTATCCATTGCCACCACCTTTCCTTTTAGATACGCATAGTTTGTTTTTGAAGTCTCCGTGTGTCTTTCTCTGTGGAAATATGTCCATTTTTGGTCAGTTGTTAGGTAACACCTGTAAGTGATATCATAGGATAAACGTCTTTTGCTTTCCAACTTACCTCATGTTCTGTGATTACCTCTAGGCTCATCTGTGGTACGTCAAAGAGCAGTGTTCCATTGTTTCCCATGGCTAATATTCCATTGTGTACGTGGACCACTTCTTCTTTACCCATTCATCTGTTGATGGGCATTTAGGTTGCTTCCATGTCTTGGCTATTGTGAATAAGGCTGCAGTGCAGCTTTGGCAGCGTCTGTCTTCTGGATTCTGGTCTTCTCAGGTGAGAGGCACAGCGGTGGGCCTGCTGCATCAAACGGTACCTCAATTTTTACTTTTAAACGCAGCTCCGTTCTGCTCTCATTATTGGCTGTTACCACTTTACATCTCACCAGCAGCTAGAGGGTACACAGTTCTCAAAAAACACTTCAGCATTTATTATTTATAGGCTTTTTGTTGATGGTCAGTCGACCTGTGTGAGTTGAAACCTTTTTGCAGATTAGATTTGCCTGAGTCTAATAATTCCTGAGGTTGAGCTTTTACCCATTTTCCTGTTTGTTTTTTAACAAGAGAGTCAGTCAAACTTACCTCTTCATAGTATCTTCTTGAAAATTTGGCCAGGTTTGAATTTTCTTGTCCATTCCCTACCTCAGCTCAATTGATTAGGGCAGCTGTCCTTTACAGCCCTGAGTCCTTGGGAATGTTAAGAGACCATTAGCTGGGGGCTTAAAGCCGCTCTTGCGGGAAATGGCCACAAGGAGGCAGCATTTCCACATTTCCAACTCTGCGTTTTTGGGCAGCAGAGCCTTCCTGGAAATCGTGTTAGTAGGCTGCAAATTAGAGTGGAAAGTGCCAGGGCACATCCACAAGAGCTTTTATCTCCTTAATTCTTGTTTTTATTCAATTTATTTTTTATTAATTATCAGAGCAAATTTGATGAAACTATTTTGTTTCTCCTAGGTGTACAGAATCTGGTTCATTATATCAATGTATCTGTCTATTTATCTTTGGATCCTTTACCGTGTAGGTTATTACAGAGCGTTGAGTAGACCTGTCTTGGTATTCCATAGGTATTTTGTGATTATATATTTCATATGTATTAGTACATGTCTGTTAACCCCCATATCGTAATTCATACATTCCTTACACTTTTCCATTTGGTTAAATGTAAAGTTTTTCTCTTAATCCATGCTTTTCCTTCTCTTGGAAATAAGTTCATGAGTATCAATTTTTAGGTAACACCTATAAGTGATGGCATTGGATATCTGTCTTTCACTTTCTTTCTTACTTCAAGTTGGGTGATTATCTCTAGGTCCTTATATGGTGGTACAAACAGCACTGTTTCCCTGTTTTCCATGGCTAGTATTCCATTGTTTACATGGACCACTTCCTCTTTGTGCATTTTTCTGTTGATGGACATTTTGGTTTCTTCCAAGTCTTGGCTATGTTAAATGTTCCTGCAGGGCTTCCCTGGTGGTGCAATGGTTAAGAGTCCGCCTGCCTATGCAGTGGACACGGGTTCGTGCCCCGGTCCGGGAAGATCCCACATGCCGCCGAGTGGCTAGACCCGTGAGCCATGGCCGCTGAGCCTTCCTGTCCAGAGCCAGTGCTCCGCAACGGGTGAGGCCACAACAGTGAGAGGCCCACTTACCGCCACAAAAGAAGTCCCTGCATTGCAGGATTGCCAGCCTGTGTCTTCTCCATTTTGTTCTGCTCAGCTGATAGTCTCATCAAGGATGTAGCAGATCACATGGTAGCTCAATTTTTACCCTTAAATGCACCTCCATTATGTTCTCACTACTGGCGGTTACCAGTTTATATCCCCCCAGCAGCTAGAGGGTACACAGTTCTCTGAAACCCCTTCATTTTTTCTTTGTAGACTTTTTGCTGAAGAACATTCTGATGGCTGTGAGGTGAACGTTTCTGTAATTGGATCTGCACGGCTTTGTTAATTGCTGATGCTGCACATTTTTCTATTCCCTTTTATTTTAAAGAAAAGAAAGGAAAAGACAAAATGTGCTTAAGATATGCCTTTTGAAATGGTCTTCTTGAAATGTTGACGTCTTTTGAATTTTCTGATCGATTTATGACCACAGGATATTTTTTTTTGAAAACAGGTGTCATTTAGAGGCCTGCCATTATTTTGAATATTAAGTCACCATTACCACTGTTGTGTGAAACGACCAGAAGGCGGCAGCACTTCTCCTTACCAAATCTGCTTACTAGGGCAACAGATTCATGATGGAAATTGTGTTGTAGGTTGTAAATTAGAACGGAATGTGCCAGGAAAAGTCCCTTAAGATTATATCTCATTACTTCTTGTTCCTTTTTTAAATTTAATTTTTATTCTTTATCACAGCAAATTAGATTACAATGTTTTGTTTGCTGTAGGTGTGCAAGATGTGGTTCTTTTACACATATACATATATCTATTCTTCTTCAGATCCTTTTCCCATGTAGGTTAGGACACAACGTTGTGTAGTCTTCCCTTGGTATGCCGTAGGTGTTTGGTGATTTATATATTTCACATGTGTTTTTATATCTCTGTTAACCCCAATATCGTAATGTATCCAATCCTCACAGCTATCCATATGGTGAACCATAAGTTGGTTTAATGAATCTGTGATTGCCTTTCTCTCTGGAAATATCTTCATTGGTATCAAGTTTTAGGTAACACCCATAAGTGATATGATAGGATATGTGTCTTTCGCTTTCTCACTTACTACCAGTTGCAATGATTACCTCTAGACTCCTCTATGGTCCTGCAAATGGCATTGTTTCACTTTTTGCCTTGGCTAATATTCCATCTGTACACATACCAGTTCTTCTGTGTCCACTCATCTCTTGATGGACGTTTTGGTTGCTTCCATGTGTTGGCTATTGTAATACTTCCACAGTGCAGATTTGCCTTCCTGTGTCTTTCCAATTCTGTCTTCTGAGGATATAGCCCAGGACGGGGGCCTGCTGGATCATCTAGTAGCTCAAGGTTTACCTGTTAAAGGCACTTCCATTCTCTTCCGAATAGTGGCTCTTAGAATGTTATGTCCCACTTCCAATTGAGGGTATGCATTTCTCCAAAACCATTTTAACATTGACCACATGATGTTTTGTTTCTGATGGTTATTCTGAGTGTTGTGACCTGATACTTCTTTGTGGTTGGGTTTGCATGTGTCTCATACTCCCTTGAAATTGAGCTTTCAGGCATGTCCTCTTAGTTTTCAAACTGTTATTACAGCTGACTTCTTCAAATTGTTTTCTTGAAATATGTGCCACATTTTGCAATGTTTTGGCCTTTACCTGCATCAAGACATTTTTAAGGGCAGGTATCATTTGCAGCCCTGCAGTACTTGTGCACATGAAGTGTCCATTAGCACAGATTTCAAAGCTGCTATTGCAGGTATCGGCCAGAGGACGGCAGCATTTCTACGTTCCCCACTCTGGCACCTAGGGAAACAGATCTTCCTGCCAGTGGTGCTCCTCAGTTATAAATTAGAGTGCAATGTGCCCTGATATACCCCCAAAAGCTTACGTCTCCTTACTTATGTTTGTTTTTTCAATTTAATTCATAGGTTTTAGTGGAACAATATTCCATTCTGTACATGGACCACTTCTTCTCTGTGCATTCCTCTGTTGATAGACCTTTTGGGTGCTTCTAAGTGTTGCCTATGGTAAATATTGCTGGAGTGCAGTGTTGCCAGCCTGGAACTTTTGATTGTCATTTTCTCAGGTGATAGGCCCAACAGGGTCTATGATTCATTGATTGGTAGCTGAATGTTTACCTTTTCATAGCACCTGCATTGTGTGTTCATTAGCAGCTCTTACCACGTCCCAATTAACACCGAGGGTGCGTGTTTTCCCACAAGCTCTTCAGCATTTATTGCTTGCAGACTTTTTGCTCATGACCATTCTGACTGGTGTGAGCTGATAGGTTTTTGGAATTTGGGTTTGCATGTCTTTACTAATTCCTAATATTCAGCATTTTCCCATACCTTTCTCTTTTATTTAGAGAAAAAAGTGTGAGTACCGTATACCTCTTGAAATTGTCTTCTTTGAAGGTTGCCCTCTTTTGAATTTTGTGGTCGTTTTTCAACCCCAGGATTTTTTTTGAGAGCAGGTGTCATTTACATGCCTGCAGTGATTGTGAATATTCAGTGACCATTAGCACTGGGTTTAAAGCGGGTGTTGTTGGAAATGGCCACAAGGCGGCAGCATTTCTCCATTCCCAAATCTGGTTACTAGGGCAGCAGAGCCTTTCTGGAAGTCCTGTTACTAGGTTGTCAATTAGAATGGAATGTGCCAGGAAAAAGCCCCTGAAGTTTATGTCTCATTACTTCTTGTTTGTTGTTTTAATTGCTTTAACCAGGGTAATGATTAGAATACAGTTTGTCCTAGGTGTACACAAACTGGTTCATTCGTACATCATATATGTCTATTCATGTACAGATCCTTTTCCCGTGTAAAGGATTCCAGAGTGTTCTGCACACCTCCCTTGCTATGTGCTCAGACTTTCTGATATATGTGCTCAATCTGCATTTCTATAGGTATGGTAAACCTAATCGTAATTTATCCATTGCCACCACCTTTCCTTTTAGATACGCATAGTTTGTTTTTGAAGTCTCCGTGTGTCTTTCTCTGTGGAAATATGTCCATTTTTGGTCAGTTGTTAGGTAACACCTGTAAGTGATATCATAGGATAAACGTCTTTTGCTTTCCAACTTACCTCATGTTCTGTGATTACCTCTAGGCTCATCTGTGGTACGTCAAAGAGCAGTGTTCCATTGTTTCCCATGGCTAATATTCCATTGTGTACGTGGACCACTTCTTCTTTACCCATTCATCTGTTGATGGGCATTTAGGTTGCTTCCATGTCTTGGCTATTGTGAATAAGGCTGCAGTGCAGCTTTGGCAGCGTCTGTCTTCTGGATTCTGGTCTTCTCAGGTGAGAGGCACAGCGGTGGGCCTGCTGCATCAAACGGTACCTCAATTTCTACTTTTAAACGCAGCTCCTTTCTGCTCTCATTATTGGCTGTTACCACTTTACATCTCACCAGCAGCTAGAGGGTACACAGTTCTCAAAAAACACTTCAGCATTTATTAATTATAGGCTTTAGGTTGATGGTCAGTCGACCTGTGTGAGTTGAAACCTTTTTGCAGATTAGATTTGCCTGAGTCTAATAATTCCTGAGGTTGAGCTTTTACCCATTTTCCTGTTTTTTTTTTTAAAGAGAGTCAGTCAAACTTACCTCTTCATAGTATCTTCTTGAAAATTTGGCCAGTTTTGAATTTTCTTGTCCATTCCCTACCTCAGCTCAATTGTTTAGGTCAGCTGACCTTTACAGCCCTGATTCCTTGGGAATGTTAAGAGACCATTAGCTGTGGGCTTAAAGCCGCTCTTGCGGGAAATGGCCACAAGGAGGCAGCATTTCCACATTTCCAACTCTGCGTTTTTGGGCAGCAGAGCCTTCCTGGAAATCATGTTAGTAGGCTGGAAATTAGAGTGGAAAGTGCCAGGGCACATCCACAAGAGCTTTTATCTCCTTAATTCTTGTTTGTTTTTTCAATTTAATTTTTATTAATTATCTGAGCAAATTTGATGAAACTATTTTGTTTCTCCTAGGTGTACAGAATCTGGTTCATTAATTCAATGTATCTGTCTATTTATCTTTGGATCCTTTACCGTGTAGGTTATTACAGAGCGTTGAGTAGACCTGTCTTGGTATTCCATAGGTATTTTGTGATTATATATTTCATATGTATTAGTACATGTCTGTTAACCCCCATATCGTAATTCATACATTCCTTACACTTTTCCATTTGGTTAAATGTAAAGTTTTTCTCTTAATGCATGCTTTTCCTTCTCTTGGAAATAAGTTCATGAGTATCAATTTTTAGGTAACACCTATAAGTGATGGCATTGGATATCTGTCTTTCACTTTCTTTCTTACTTCAAGTTGGGTGATTATCTCTAGGTCCTTATATGGTGGTACAAACAGCACTGTTTCCCTGTTTTCCATGGCTAGTATTCCATTGTTTACATGGACCACTTCCTCTTTGTGCATTTTTCTGTTGATGGACATTTTGGTTTCTTCCAAGTCTTGGCTATGTTAAATGTTCCTGCAGGGCTTCCCTGGTGGTGCAGTGGTTAAGAGTCCGCCTGCCTATGCAGTGGACACGGGTTCGTGCCCCGGTCCGGGAAGATCCCACATGCCGCCGAGTGGCTAGACCCGTGAGCCATGGCCGCTGAGCCTTCCTGTCCAGAGCCAGTGCTCCGCAACGGGTGAGGCCACAACAGTGAGAGGCCCACTTACCGCCACAAAAAAAGTCCCTGCATTGCAGGATTGCCAGCCTGTGTCTTCTCCATTTTGTTCTGCTCAGCTGATAGTCTCATCAAGGATGTAGCAGATCACATGGTAGCTCAATTTTTACCCTTAAATGCACCTCCATTATGTTCTCACTACTGGCTGTTACCAGTTTATATCCCCCCAGCAGCTAGAGGGTACACAGTTCTCTGAAACCCCTTCATTTATTCTTTGTAGACTTTTTGCTGAAGAACATTCTGATGGCTGTGAGGTGAACGTCTCTGTAATTGGATCTGCACGGCTTTGTTAATTGCTGATGCTGCACATTTTTCTATTCCCTTTTATTTTAAAGAAAAGAAAGGAAAAGACAAAATGTGCTTAAGATATGCCTTTTGAAATGGTCTTCTTGAAATGTTGACGTCTTTTGAATTTTCTGATCGATTTATGACCACAGGATTTTTTTTTTTGATGACAGGTGTCATTTAGCGGCCTTCCATTATTTTGAATACTAAGTCACCATTACCACTGTTGTGTGAAACGACCAGAAGGCGGCAGCACTTCTCCTTACCAAATCTGCTTACTAGGGCAACAGAGTCTTGATGGAAATTGTGTTGTAGGTTGTAAATTAGAACGGAATGTGCCAGGAAAAGTCCCTTAAGATTATGTCTTATTACTTCTTGTTCCTTTTTTAAATTTAATTTTTATTCTTTATCACAGCAAATTAGATTACAATGTTTTGTTTGCTGTAGGTGTGCAAGATGTGGTTCTTTTACACATATACATATATCTATTCTTCTTCAGATCCTTTTCCCATGTAGGTTAGGACACAACGTTGTGTAGTCTTCCCTTGGTATGCCGTAGGTGTTTGGTGATTTATATATTTCACATGTGTTTTTATATCTCTGTTAACCCCAATATCGTAATGTATCCAATCCTCACAGCTTTCCATATGGTGAACCATAAGTTGGTTTAATGAATCTGTGATTGCCTTTCTCTCTGGAAATATCTTCATTGGTATCAAGTTTTAGGTAACACCCATAAGTGATAGGATATGTGTCTTTCGCTTTCTCACTTACTACCAGTTGCAATGATTACCCCTAGACTCCTCTATGGTCCTGCAAATGGCATTGTTTCACTTTTTGCCTTGGCTAATATTCCATCTGTACACATACCAGTTCTGCTGTGTCCACTCATCTCTTGATGGACGTTTTGGTTGCTTCCATGTGTTGGCTATTGTAATACTTCCACAGTGCAGATTTGCCTTCCTGTGTCTTTCCAATTCTGTCTTCTGAGGATATAGCCCGGGAAGTGGGCCTGCTGGATCATCTAGTAGCTCAAGGTTTACCTGTTAAAGGCACTTCCATTCTCTTCCGAATAGTGGCTCTTAGAATGTTATGTCCCACTTCCAATTGAGGGTATGCATTTTTCCAAAACCTGTTCAGCATTGACCACATGTAGTTTTGTTTGCTGATGGTTATTGTGAGTGTTGTGAGCTGATACTTCTTTGTGGTTGTGTTTGCCTGTGTCTCATACTCCCTTGAAATTGAGCTTTCAGGCATGTCCTCTTAGTTTTCAAACTGTTACTACAGCTGACTTCTTCAAATTGTTTTCTTGAAGCATGTGCCACATTTTGCAATGTTTTGGCCTTTACCTGCATCAAGACATTTTTAAGGGCAGGTATCATTTGCAGCCCTGCAGTACTTGTGCACATGAAGTGTCCATTAGCACAGATTTCAAAGCTGCTGTTGCAGGTATCGGCCAGAGGATGGCAGCATTTCTACGTTCCCCACTCTGGCACCTAGGGAAACAGATCTTCCTGCCAGTGGTGCTCCTCAGTTATAAATTAGAGTGCAATGTGCCCTGATATACCCCCAAAAGCTTACGTCTCCTTACTTAGGTTTGTTTTTTTCAATTTAATTCATAGGTTTCAGTGGAGCAATATTCCATTCTGTACATGGACCACTTCTTCTCTGTGCATTCCTCTGTTGATAGACATTTTGGTTGCTTCTAAGTGTTGCCTATGGTAAATATTGCTGGAGTGCAGTGTTGCCAGCCTGTGACTTTTGATTCTCATTTTCTCAAGTGATAGGCCCAACAGGGCCTATGATTCATTGATTGGTAGCTGGATGTTTACCTTTTCAAAGCACCTGCATTGTGTGTTCATTAGCGGCTCTTACCACGTCCCAATTAACACCGAGGGTGCGTGTTTTCCCACAACCTCTTCAGCATTTATTGCTTGCAGATTGTTTGCTCATGACCATTCTGACTGGTGTGAGCTGATAGGTTTTTGGAATTTGGGTTTGCATGTCTTTACTAATTCCTAATATTCAGCATTTTCCCACACCTTTCTCTTTTATTTAGACAAAAAATGTGTGAGTACAGTATACCTCTTGAAATTGTCTTCTTCGAAGTTTGCCCTCTTTTGAATTTTGTGGTCGTTTTTCGACCCCAGGATTTTTTTTGAGAGCGGATGTCATTTACATGCCTGCAGTGATTGTGAATATTTAGTGACCATTAGCACTGGGTTTAAAGCGGGTGTTGTTGGAAATGGCCACAAGGCGGCAGCATTTCTCCATTCCCAAATCTGGTTACTAGGGCAGCAGAGCCTTTCTGGAAGTCCTGTTACTAGGTTGTCAATTAGAATGGAATGTGCCAGGAAAAAGCCCCTGAAGTTTATGTCTCATTACTTCTTGTTTGTTGTTTTAATTGCTTTAACCAGGGTAATGATTAGAATACAGTTTGTCCTAGGTGTACACAAACTGGTTCATTCGTACATCATATATGTCTATTCATGTACAGATCCTTTTCCCGTGTAAAGGATTCCAGAGTGTTCTGCACACCTCCCTTGCTATGTGCTCAGGCTTTCTGATATATGTGCTCAATCTGCATTTCTATAGGTATGGTAAACCTAATCGTAATTTATCCATTGCCACCACCTTTCCTTTTAGATACGCATAGTTTGTTTTTGAAGTCTCCGTGTGTCTTTCTCTGTGGAAATATGTCCATTTTTGGTCAGTTGTTAGGTAACACCTGTAAGTGATATCATAGGATAAACGTCTTTTGCTTTCCAACTTACCTCATGTTCTGTGATTACCTCTAGGCTCATCTGTGGTACGTCAAAGAGCAGTGTTCCATTGTTTCCCATGGCTAATATTCCATTGTGTACGTGGACCACTTCTTCTTTACCCATTCATCTGTTGATGGGCATTTAGGTTGCTTCCATGTCTTGGCTATTGTGAATAAGGCTGCAGTGCAGCTTTGGCAGCGTCTGTCTTCTGGATTCTGGTCTTCTCAGGTGAGAGGCACAGCGGTGGGCCTGCTGCATCAAACGGTACCTCAATTTTTACTTTTAAACGCAGCTCCGTTCTGCTCTCATTATTGGCTGTTACCACTTTACATCTCACCAGCAGCTAGAGGGTACACAGTTCTCAAAAAACACTTCAGCATTTATTATTTATAGGCTTTTTGTTGATGGTCAGTCGACCTGTGTGAGTTGAAACCTTTTTGCAGATTAGATTTGCCTGAGTCTAATAATTCCTGAGGTTGAGCTTTTACCCATTTTCCTGTTTGTTTTTTAACAAGAGAGTCAGTCAAACTTACCTCTTCATAGTATCTTCTTGAAAATTTGGCCAGGTTTGAATTTTCTTGTCCATTCCCTACCTCAGCTCAATTGATTAGGGCAGCTGTCCTTTACAGCCCTGAGTCCTTGGGAATGTTAAGAGACCATTAGCTGGGGGCTTAAAGCCGCTCTTGCGGGAAATGGCCACAAGGAGGCAGCATTTCCACATTTCCAACTCTGCGTTTTTGGGCAGCAGAGCCTTCCTGGAAATCGTGTTAGTAGGCTGCAAATTAGAGTGGAAAGTGCCAGGGCACATCCACAAGAGCTTTTATCTCCTTAATTCTTGTTTTTTTTCAATTTATTTTTTATTTATTATCAGAGCAAATTTGATGAAACTATTTTGTTTCTCCTAGGTGTACAGAATCTGGTTCATTATATCAATGTATCTGTCTATTTATCTTTGGATCCTTTACCGTGTAGGTTATTACAGAGCGTTGAGTAGACCTGTCTTGGTATTCCATAGGTATTTTGTGATTATATATTTCATATGTATTAGTACATGTCTGTTAACCCCCATATCGTAATTCATACATTCCTTACACTTTTCCATTTGGTTAAATGTAAAGTTTTTCTCTTAATCCATGCTTTTCCTTCTCTTGGAAATAAGTTCATGAGTATCAATTTTTAGGTAACACCTATAAGTGATGGCATTGGATATCTGTCTTTCACTTTCTTTCTTACTTCAAGTTGGGTGATTATCTCTAGGTCCTTATATGGTGGTACAAACAGCACTGTTTCCCTGTTTTCCATGGCTAGTATTCCATTGTTTACATGGACCACTTCCTCTTTGTGCATTTTTCTGTTGATGGACATTTTGGTTTCTTCCAAGTCTTGGCTATGTTAAATGTTCCTGCAGGGCTTCCCTGGTGGTGCAGTGGTTAAGAGTCCGCCTGCCTATGCAGTGGACACGGGTTCGTGCCCCGGTCCGGGAAGATCCCACATGCCGCCGAGTGGCTAGACCCGTGAGCCATGGCCGCTGAGCCTTCCTGTCCAGAGCCAGTGCTCCGCAACGGGTGAGGCCACAACAGTGAGAGGCCCACTTACCGCCACAAAAAAAGTCCCTGCATTGCAGGATTGCCAGCCTGTGTCTTCTCCATTTTGTTCTGCTCAGCTGATAGTCTCATCAAGGATGTAGCAGATCACATGGTAGCTCAATTTTTACCCTTAAATGCACCTCCATTATGTTCTCACTACTGGCTGTTACCAGTTTATATCCCCCCAGCAGCTAGAGGGTACACAGTTCTCTGAAACCCCTTCATTTTTTCTTTGTAGACTTTTTGCTGAAGAACATTCTGATGGCTGTGAGGTGAACGTTTCTGTAATTGGATCTGCACGGCTTTGTTAATTGCTGATGCTGCACATTTTTCTATTCCCTTTTATTTTAAAGAAAAGAAAGGAAAAGACAAAATGTGCTTAAGATATGCCTTTTGAAATGGTCTTCTTGAAATGTTGACGTCTTTTGAATTTTCTGATCGATTTATGACCACAGGATTTTTTTTTTTGATGACAGGTGTCATTTAGAGGCCTGCCATTATTTTGAATATTAAGTCACCATTACCACTGTTGTGTGAAACGACCAGAAGGCGGCAGCACTTCTCCTTACCAAATCTGCTTACTAGGGCAACAGAGTCATGATGGAAATTGTGTTGTAGGTTGTAAATTAGAACGGAATGTGCCAGGAAAAGTCCCTTAAGATTATATCTCATTACTTCTTGTTCCTTTTTTAAATTTAATTTTTATTCTTTATCACAGCAAATTAGATTACAATGTTTTGTTTGCTGTAGGTGTGCAAGATGTGGTTCTTTTACACATATACATATATCTATTCTTCTTCAGATCCTTTTCCCATGTAGGTTAGGACACAACGTTGTGTAGTCTTCCCTTGGTATGCCGTAGGTGTTTGGTGATTTATATATTTCACATGTGTTTTTATATCTCTGTTAACCCCAATATCGTAATGTATCCAATCCTCACAGCTATCCATATGGTGAACCATAAGTTGGTTTAATGAATCTGTGATTGCCTTTCTCTCTGGAAATATCTTCATTGGTATCAAGTTTTAGGTAACACCCATAAGTGATATGATAGGATATGTGTCTTTCGCTTTCTCACTTACTACCAGTTGCAATGATTACCTCTAGACTCCTCTATGGTCCTGCAAATGGCATTGTTTCACTTTTTGCCTTGGCTAATATTCCATCTGTACACATACCAGTTCTTCTGTGTCCACTCATCTCTTGATGGACGTTTTGGTTGCTTCCATGTGTTGGCTATTGTAATACTTCCACAGTGCAGATTTGCCTTCCTGTGTCTTTCCAATTCTGTCTTCTGAGGATATAGCCCAGGACGGGGGCCTGCTGGATCATCTAGTAGCTCAAGGTTTACCTGTTAAAGGCACTTCCATTCTCTTCCGAATAGTGGCTCTTAGAATGTTATGTCCCACTTCCAATTGAGGGTATGCATTTCTCCAAAACCTCTTTAGCATTGACCACATGATGTTTTGTTTGCTGATGGTTATTCTGAGTGTTGTGAGCTGATACTTCTTTGTGGTTGGGTTTGCATGTGTCTCATACTCCCTTGAAATTGAGCTTTCAGGCATGTCCTCTTAGTTTTCAAACTGTTATTACAGCTGACTTCTTCAAATTGTTTTCTTGAAGTATGTGCCACATTTTGCAATGTTTTGGCCTTTACCTGCATCAAGACATTTTTAAGGGCAGGTATCATTTGCAGCCCTGCAGTACTTGTGCACATGAAGTGTCCATTAGCACAGATTTCAAAGCTGCTATTGCAGGTATCGGCCAGAGGACGGCAGCATTTCTACGTTCCCCACTCTGGCACCTAGGGAAACAGATCTTCCTGCCAGTGGTGCTCCTCAGTTATAAATTAGAGTGCAATGTGCCCTAATATACCCCCAAAAGCTTACGTCTCCTTACTTATGTTTGTTTTTTCAATTTAATTCATAGGTTTTAGTGGAACAATATTCCATTCTGTACATGGACCACTTCTTCTCTGTGCATTCCTCTGTTGATAGACATTTTGGGTGCTTCTAAGTGTTGCCTATGGTAAATATTGCTGGAGTGCAGTGTTGCCAGCCTGGAACTTTTGATTGTCATTTTCTCAGGTGATAGGCCCAAGAGGGTCTATGATTCATTGATTGGTAGCTGAATGTTTACCTTTTCATAGCACCTGCATTGTGTGTTCATTAGCAGCTCTTACCACGTCCCAATTAACACCGAGGGTGCGTGTTTTCCCACAACCTCTTCAGCATTTATTGCTTGCAGACTGTTTGCTCATGACCATTCTGACTGGTGTGAGCTGATAGGTTTTTGGAATTTGGGTTTGCATGTCTTTACTAATTCCTAATATTCAGCATTTTCCCACACCTTTCTCTTTTATTTAGAGAAAAAAGTGTGAGTACAGTATACCTCTTGAAATTGTCTTCTTTGAAGGTTGCCCTCTTTTGAATTTTGTGGTCGTTTTTCAACCCCAGGATTTTTTTTGAGAGCAGGTGTCATTTACATGCCTGCAGTGATTGTGAATATTCAGTGACCATTAGCACTGGGTTTAAAGCGGGTGTTGTTGGAAATGGCCACAAGGCGGCAGCATTTCTCCATTCCCAAATCTGGTTACTAGGGCAGCAGAGCCTTTCTGGAAGTCCTGTTACTAGGTTGTCAATTAGAATGGAATGTGCCAGGAAAAAGCCCCTGAAGTTTATGTCTCATTACTTCTTGTTTGTTGTTTTAATTGCTTTAACCAGGGTAATGATTAGAATACAGTTTGTCCTAGGTGTACACAAACTGGTTCATTCGTACATCATATATATCCATGTACAGATCCTTTTCCCGTGTAAAGGATTCCAGAGTGTTCTGCAAACCTCCCTTGCTATGTGCTCAGGCTTTCTGATATATGTGCTCAATCTGCATTTCTATAGGTATGGTAAACCTAATCGTAATTTATCCATTGCCACCACCTTTCCTTTTAGATACGCATAGTTTGTTTTTGAAGTCTCCGTGTGTCTTTCTCTGTGGAAATATGTCCATTTTTGGTCAGTTGTTAGGTAACACCTGTAAGTGATATCATAGGATAAACGTCTTTTGCTTTCCAACTTACCTCATGTTCTGTGATTACCTCTAGGCTCATCTGTGGTACGTCAAAGAGCAGTGTTCCATTGTTTCCCATGGCTAATATTCCATTGTGTACGTGGACCACTTCTTCTTTACCCATTCATCTGTTGATGGGCATTTAGGTTGCTTCCATGTCTTGGCTATTGTGAATAAGGCTGCAGTGCAGCTTTGGCAGCGTCTGTCTTCTGGATTCTGGTCTTCTCAGGTGAGAGGCACAGCGGTGGGCCTGCTGCATCAAACGGTACCTCAATTTTTACTTTTAAACGCAGCTCCGTTCTGCTCTCATTATTGGCTGTTACCACTTTACATCTCACCAGCAGCTAGAGGGTACACAGTTCTCAAAAAACACTTCAGCATTTATTAATTATAGGCTTTAGGTTGATGGTCAGTCGACCTGTGTGAGTTGAAACCTTTTTGCAGATTAGATTTGCCTGAGTCTAATAATTCCTGAGGTTGAGCTTTTACCCATTTTCCTGTTTTTCTTTTTAAAGAGAGTCAGTCAAACTTACCTCTTCATAGTATCTTCTTGAAAATTTGGCCAGTTTTGAATTTTCTTGTCCATTCCCTACCTCAGCTCAATTGTTTAGGTCAGCTGACCTTTACAGCCCTGATTCCTTGGGAATGTTAAGAGACCATTAGCTGTGGGCTTAAAGCCGCTCTTGCGGGAAATGGCCACAAGGAGGCAGCATTTCCACATTTCCAACTCTGCGTTTTTGGGCAGCAGAGCCTTCCTGGAAATCATGTTAGTAGGCTGGAAATTAGAGTGGAAAGTGCCAGGGCACATCCACAAGAGCTTTTATCTCCTTAATTCTTGTTTGTTTTTTCAATTTAATTTTTATTAATTATCTGAGCAAATTTGATGAAACTATTTTGTTTCTCCTAGGTGTACAGAATCTGGTTCATTAATTCAATGTATCTGTCTATTTATCTTTGGATCCTTTACCGTGTAGGTTATTACAGAGCGTTGAGTAGACCTGTCTTGGTATTCCATAGGTATTTTGTGATTATATATTTCATATGTATTAGTACATGTCTGTTAACCCCCATATCGTAATTCATACATTCCTTACACTTTTCCATTTGGTTAAATGTAAAGTTTTTCTCTTAATGCATGCTTTTCCTTCTCTTGGAAATAAGTTCATGAGTATCAATTTTTAGGTAACACCTATAAGTGATGGCATTGGATATCTGTCTTTCACTTTCTTTCTTACTTCAAGTTGGGTGATTATCTCTAGGTCCTTATATGGTGGTACAAACAGCACTGTTTCCCTGTTTTCCATGGCTAGTATTCCATTGTTTACATGGACCACTTCCTCTTTGTGCATTTTTCTGTTGATGGACATTTTGGTTTCTTCCAAGTCTTGGCTATGTTAAATGTTCCTGCAGGGCTTCCCTGGTGGTGCAGTGGTTAAGAGTCCGCCTGCCTATGCAGTGGACACGGGTTCGTGCCCCGGTCCGGGAAGATCCCACATGCCGCCGAGTGGCTAGACCCGTGAGCCATGGCCGCTGAGCCTTCCTGTCCAGAGCCAGTGCTCCGCAACGGGTGAGGCCACAACAGTGAGAGGCCCACTTACCGCCACAAAAAAAGTCCCTGCATTGCAGGATTGCCAGCCTGTGTCTTCTCCATTTTGTTCTGCTCAGCTGATAGTCTCATCAAGGATGTAGCAGATCACATGGTAGCTCAATTTTTACCCTTAAATGCACCTCCATTATGTTCTCACTACTGGCTGTTACCAGTTTATATCCCCCCAGCAGCTAGAGGGTACACAGTTCTCTGAAACCCCTTCATTTATTCTTTGTAGACTTTTTGCTGAAGAACATTCTGATGGCTGTGAGGTGAACGTCTCTGTAATTGGATCTGCACGGCTTTGTTAATTGCTGATGCTGCACATTTTTCTATTCCCTTTTATTTTAAAGAAAAGAAAGGAAAAGACAAAATGTGCTTAAGATATGCCTTTTGAAATGGTCTTCTTGAAATGTTGACGTCTTTTGAATTTTCTGATCGATTTATGACCACAGGATTTTTTTTTTTGATGACAGGTGTCATTTAGCGGCCTTCCATTATTTTGAATACTAAGTCACCATTACCACTGTTGTGTGAAACGACCAGAAGGCGGCAGCACTTCTCCTTACCAAATCTGCTTACTAGGGCAACAGAGTCTTGATGGAAATTGTGTTGTAGGTTGTAAATTAGAACGGAATGTGCCAGGAAAAGTCCCTTAAGATTATGTCTTATTACTTCTTGTTCCTTTTTTAAATTTAATTTTTATTCTTTATCACAGCAAATTAGATTACAATGTTTTGTTTGCTGTAGGTGTGCAAGATGTGGTTCTTTTACACATATACATATATCTATTCTTCTTCAGATCCTTTTCCCATGTAGGTTAGGACACAACGTTGTGTAGTCTTCCCTTGGTATGCCGTAGGTGTTTGGTGATTTATATATTTCCCATGTGTTTTTATATCTCTGTTAACCCCAATATCGTAATGTATCCAATCCTCACAGCTTTCCATATGGTGAACCATAAGTTGGTTTAATGAATCTGTGATTGCCTTTCTCTCTGGAAATATCTTCATTGGTATCAAGTTTTAGGTAACACCCATAAGTGATAGGATATGTGTCTTTCGCTTTCTCACTTACTACCAGTTGCAATGATTACCTCTAGACTCCTCTATGGTCCTGCAAATGGCATTGTTTCACTTTTTGCCTTGGCTAATATTCCATCTGTACACATACCAGTTCTTCTGTGTCCACTCATCTCTTGATGGACGTTTTGGTTGCTTCCATGTGTTGGCTATTGTAATACTTCCACAGTGCAGATTTGCCTTCCTGTGTCTTTCCAATTCTGTCTTCTGAGGATATAGCCCGGGAAGTGGGCCTGCTGGATCATCTAGTAGCTCAAGGTTTACCTGTTAAAGGCACTTCCATTCTCTTCCGAATAGTGGCTCTTAGAATGTTATGTCCCACTTCCAATTGAGGGTATGCATTTTTCCAAAACCTGTTCAGCATTGACCACATGTAGTTTTGTTTGCTGATGGTTATTGTGAGTGTTGTGAGCTGATACTTCTTTGTGGTTGTGTTTGCCTGTGTCTCATACTCCCTTGAAATTGAGCTTTCAGGCATGTCCTCTTAGTTTTCAAACTGTTACTACAGCTGACTTCTTCAAATTGTTTTCTTGAAGCATGTGCCACATTTTGCAATGTTTTGGCCTTTACCTGCATCAAGACATTTTTAAGGGCAGGTATCATTTGCAGCCCTGCAGTACTTGTGCACATGAAGTGCCCATTAGCACAGATTTCAAAGCTGCTGTTGCAGGTATCGGCCAGAGGACGGCAGCATTTCTACGTTCCCCACTCTGGCACCTAGGGAAACAGATCTTCCTGCCAGTGGTGCTCCTCAGTTATAAATTAGAGTGCAATGTGCCCTGATATACCCCCAAAAGCTTACGTCTCCTTACTTAGGTTTGTTTTTTTCAATTTAATTCATAGGTTTCAGTGGAGCAATATTCCATTCTGTACATGGACCACTTCTTCTCTGTGCATTCCTCTGTTGATAGACATTTTGGTTGCTTCTAAGTGTTGCCTATGGTAAATATTGCTGGAGTGCAGTGTTGCCAGCCTGTGACTTTTGATTCTCATTTTCTCAGGTGATAGGCCCAACAGGGGCTATGATTCATTGATTGGTAGCTGGATGTTTACCTTTTCAAAGCACCTGCATTGTGTGTTCATTAGCGGCTCTTACCACGTCCCAATTAACACCGAGGGTGCGTGTTTTCCCACAACCTCTTCAGCATTTATTGCTTGCAGATTGTTTGCTCATGACCATTCTGACTGGTGTGAGCTGATAGGTTTTTGGAATTTGGGTTTGCATGTCTTTACTAATTCCTAATATTCAGCATTTTCCCACACCTTTCTCTTTTATTTAGACAAAAAATGTGTGAGTACAGTATACCTCTTGAAATTGTCTTCTTCGAAGTTTGCCCTCTTTTGAATTTTGTGGTCGTTTTTCGACCCCAGGATTTTTTTTGAGAGCGGATGTCATTTACATGCCTGCAGTGATTGTGAATATTTAGTGACCATTAGCACTGGGTTTAAAGCGGGTGTTGTTGGAAATGGCCACAAGGCGGCAGCATTTCTCCATTCCCAAATCTGGTTACTAGGGCAGCAGAGCCTTTCTGGAAGTCCTGTTACTAGGTTGTCAATTAGAATGGAATGTGCCAGGAAAAAGCCCCTGAAGTTTATGTCTCATTACTTCTTGTTTGTTGTTTTAATTGCTTTAACCAGGGTAATGATTAGAATACAGTTTGTCCTAGGTGTACACAAACTGGTTCATTCGTACATCATATATGTCTATTCATGTACAGATCCTTTTCCCGTGTAAAGGATTCCAGAGTGTTCTGCACACCTCCCTTGCTATGTGCTCAGGCTTTCTGATATATGTGCTCAATCTGCATTTCTATAGGTATGGTAAACCTAATCGTAATTTATCCATTGCCACCACCTTTCCTTTTAGATACGCATAGTTTGTTTTTGAAGTCTCCGTGTGTCTTTCTCTGTGGAAATATGTCCATTTTTGGTCAGTTGTTAGGTAACACCTGTAAGTGATATCATAGGATAAACGTCTTTTGCTTTCCAACTTACCTCATGTTCTGTGATTACCTCTAGGCTCATCTGTGGTACGTCAAAGAGCAGTGTTCCATTGTTTCCCATGGCTAATATTCCATTGTGTACGTGGACCACTTCTTCTTTACCCATTCATCTGTTGATGGGCATTTAGGTTGCTTCCATGTCTTGGCTATTGTGAATAAGGCTGCAGTGCAGCTTTGGCAGCGTCTGTCTTCTGGATTCTGGTCTTCTCAGGTGAGAGGCACAGCGGTGGGCCTGCTGCATCAAACGGTACCTCAATTTTTACTTTTAAACGCAGCTCCTTTCTGCTCTCATTATTGGCTGCTACCACTTTACATCTCACCAGCAGCTAGAGGGTACACAGTTCTCAAAAAACACTTCAGCATTTATTATTTATAGGCTTTTTGTTGATGGTCAGTCGACCTGTGTGAGTTGAAACCTTTTTGCAGATTAGATTTGCCTGAGTCTAATAATTCCTGAGGTTGAGCTTTTACCCATTTTCCTGTTTGTTTTTTAACAAGAGAGTCAGTCAAACTTACCTCTTCATAGTATCTTCTTGAAAATTTGGCCAGGTTTGAATTTTCTTGTCCATTCCCTACCTCAGCTCAATTGATTAGGGCAGCTGTCCTTTACAGCCCTGAGTCCTTGGGAATGTTAAGAGACCATTAGCTGGGGGCTTAAAGCCGCTCTTGCGGGAAATGGCCACAAGGAGGCAGCATTTCCACATTTCCAACTCTGCGTTTTTGGGCAGCAGAGCCTTCCTGGAAATCGTGTTAGTAGGCTGCAAATTAGAGTGGAAAGTGCCAGGGCACATCCACAAGAGCTTTTATCTCCTTAATTCTTGTTTTTTTTCAATTTATTTTTTATTAATTATCAGAGCAAATTTGATGAAACTATTTTGTTTCTCCTAGGTGTACAGAATCTGGTTCATTATATCAATGTATCTGTCTATTTATCTTTGGATCCTTTACCGTGTAGGTTATTACAGAGCGTTGAGTAGACCTGTCTTGGTATTCCATAGGTATTTTGTGATTATATATTTCATATGTATTAGTACATGTCTGTTAACCCCCATATCGTAATTCATACATTCCTTACACTTTTCCATTTGGTTAAATGTAAAGTTTTTCTCTTAATCCATGCTTTTCCTTCTCTTGGAAATAAGTTCATGAGTATCAATTTTTAGGTAACACCTATAAGTGATGGCATTGGATATCTGTCTTTCACTTTCTTTCTTACTTCAAGTTGGGTGATTATCTCTAGGTCCTTATATGGTGGTACAAACAGCACTGTTTCCCTGTTTTCCATGGCTAGTATTCCATTGTTTACATGGACCACTTCCTCTTTGTGCATTTTTCTGTTGATGGACATTTTGGTTTCTTCCAAGTCTTGGCTATGTTAAATGTTCCTGCAGGGCTTCCCTGGTGGTGCAGTGGTTAAGAGTCCGCCTGCCTATGCAGTGGACACGGGTTCGTGCCCCGGTCCGGGAAGATCCCACATGCCGCCGAGTGGCTAGACCCGTGAGCCATGGCCGCTGAGCCTTCCTGTCCAGAGCCAGTGCTCCGCAACGGGTGAGGCCACAACAGTGAGAGGCCCACTTACCGCCACAAAAGAAGTCCCTGCATTGCAGGATTGCCAGCCTGTGTCTTCTCCATTTTGTTCTGCTCAGCTGATAGTCTCATCAAGGATGTAGCAGATCACATGGTAGCTCAATTTTTACCCTTAAATGCACCTCCATTATGTTCTCACTACTGGCTGTTACCAGTTTATATCCCCCCAGCAGCTAGAGGGTACACAGTTCTCTGAAACCCCTTCATTTTTTCTTTGTAGACTTTTTGCTGAAGAACATTCTGATGGCTGTGAGGTGAACGTTTCTGTAATTGGATCTGCACGGCTTTGTTAATTGCTGATGCTGCACATTTTTCTATTCCCTTTTATTTTAAAGAAAAGAAAGGAAAAGACAAAATGTGCTTAAGATATGCCTTTTGAAATGGTCTTCTTGAAATGTTGACGTCTTTTGAATTTTCTGATCGATTTATGACCACAGGATTTTTTTTTTTTGATGACAGGTGTCATTTAGAGGCCTGCCATTATTTTGAATATTAAGTCACCATTACCACTGTTGTGTGAAACGACCAGAAGGCGGCAGCACTTCTCCTTACCAAATCTGCTTACTAGGGCAACAGAGTCATGATGGAAATTGTGTTGTAGGTTGTAAATTAGAACGGAATGTGCCAGGAAAAGTCCCTTAAGATTATATCTCATTACTTCTTGTTCCTTTTTTAAATTTAATTTTTATTCTTTATCACAGCAAATTAGATTACAATGTTTTGTTTGCTGTAGGTGTGCAAGATGTGGTTCTTTTACACATATACATATATCTATTCTTCTTCAGATCCTTTTCCCATGTAGGTTAGGACACAACGTTGTGTAGTCTTCCCTTGGTATGCCGTAGGTGTTTGGTGATTTATATATTTCACATGTGTTTTTATATCTCTGTTAACCCCAATATCGTAATGTATCCAATCCTCACAGCTTTCCATATGGTGAACCATAAGTTGGTTTAATGAATCTGTGATTGCCTTTCTCTCTGGAAATATCTTCATTGGTATCAAGTTTTAGGTAACACCCATAAGTGATATGATAGGATATGTGTCTTTCGCTTTCTCACTTACTACCAGTTGCAATGATTACCTCTAGACTCCTCTATGGTCCTGCAAATGGCATTGTTTCACTTTTTGCCTTGGCTAATATTCCATCTGTACACATACCAGTTCTTCTGTGTCCACTCATCTCTTGATGGACGTTTTGGTTGCTTCCAGGTGTTGGCTATTGTAATACTTCCACAGTGCAGATTTGCCTTCCTGTGTCTTTCCAATTCTGTCTTCTGAGGATATAGCCCAGGACGCGGTCCTGCTGGATCATCTAGTAGCTCAAGGTTTACCTGTTAAAGGCACTTCCATTCTCTTCCGAATAGTGGCTCTTAGAATGTTATGTCCCACTTCCAATTGAGGGTATGCATTTCTCCAAAACCTCTTTAGCATAGACCACATGTTGTTTTGTTTGCTGATGGTTATTCTGAGTGTTGTGAGCTGATACTTCTTTGTGGTTGGGTTTGCATGTGTCTCATACTCCCTTGAAATTGAGCTTTCAGGCATGTCCTCTTAGTTTTCAAACTGTTATTACAGCTGACTTCTTCAAATTGTTTTCTTGAAGTATGTGCCACATTTTGCAATGTTTTGGCCTTTACCTGCATCAAGACATTTTTAAGGGCAGGTATCATTTGCAGCCCTGCAGTACTTGTGCACATGAAGTGTCCATTAGCACAGATTTCAAAGCTGCTATTGCAGGTATCGGCCAGAGGACGGCAGCATTTCTACGTTCCCCACTCTGGCACCTAGGGAAACAGATCTTCCTGCCAGTGGTGTTCCTCAGTTATAAATTAGAGTGCAATGTGCCCTGATATACCCCCAAAAGCTTACGTCTCCTCACTTATGTTTGTTTTTTCAATTTAATTCATAGGTTTTAGTGGAACAATATTCCATTCTGTACATGGACCACTTCTTCTCTGTGCATTCCTCTGTTGATAGACATTTTGGGTGCTTCTAAGTGTTGCCTATGGTAAATATTGCTGGAGTGCAGTGTTGCCAGCCTGGAACTTTTGATTCTCATTTTCTCAGGTGATAGGCCCAACAGGGTCTATGATTCATTGATTGGTAGCTGAATGTTTACCTTTTCAAAGCACCTGCATTGTCTGTTCATTAGCAGCTCTTACCACGTCCCAATTAACACCGAGGGTGGGTGTTTTCCCACAACCTCTTCAGCATTTATTGCTTGCAGACTGTTTGCTCATGACCATTCTGACTGGTGTGAGCTGATAGGTTTTTGGAATTTGGGTTTGCATGTCTTTACTAACTGCTAATATTCAGCATTTTCCCACACCTTTCTCTTTTATTTAGAGATAAAAGTGTGAGTACAGTATACCTCTTGAAATTGTCTTCTTCGAAGGTTGCCCTCTTTTGAATTTTGTGGTCGTTTTTCGACCCCAGGATTTTTTTTGAGAGCAGGTGTCATTTACATGCCTGCAGTGATTGTGAATATTTAGTGACCTTTAGCACTGGGTTTAAAGAGGGTGTTGTTGGAAATGGCCACAAGGCGGCAGCATTTCTCCATTCCCAAATCTGGTTACTAGGGCAGCAGAGCCTTTCTGGAAGTCCTGTTACTAGGTTGTCAATTAGAATGGAATGTGCCAGGAAAAAGCCCCTGAAGTTTATGTCTCATTACTTCTTGTTTGTTGTTTTAATTGCTTTAACCAGGGTAATGATTAGAATACAGTTTGTCCTAGGTGTACACAAACTGGTTCATTCGTACATCATATATGTCTATTCATGTACAGATCCTTTTCCCGTGTAAAGGATTCCAGAGTGTTCTGCACACCTCCCTTGCTATGTGCTCAGGCTTTCTGATATATGTGCTCAATCTGCATTTCTATAGGTATGGTAAACCTAATCGTAATTTATCCATTGCCACCACCTTTCCTTTTAGATACGCATAGTTTGTTTTTGAAGTCTCCGTGTGTCTTTCTCTGTGGAAATATGTCCATTTTTGGTCAGTTGTTAGGTAACACCTGTAAGTGATATCATAGGATAAACGTCTTTTGCTTTCCAACTTACCTCATGTTCTGTGATTACCTCTAGGCTCATCTGTGGTACGTCAAAGAGCAGTGTTCCATTGTTTCCCATGGCTAATATTCCATTGTGTACGTGGACCACTTCTTCTTTACCCATTCATCTGTTGATGGGCATTTAGGTTGCTTCCATGTCTTGGCTATTGTGAATAAGGCTGCAGTGCAGCTTTGGCAGCGTCTGTCTTCTGGATTCTGGTCTTCTCAGGTGAGAGGCACAGCGGTGGGCCTGCTGCATCAAACGGTACCTCAATTTTTACTTTTAAACGCAGCTCCTTTCTGCTCTCATTATTGGCTGTTACCACTTTACATCTCACCAGCAGCTAGAGGGTACACAGTTCTCAAAAAACACTTCAGCATTTATTATTTATAGGCTTTTTGTTGATGGTCAGTCGACCTGTGTGAGTTGAAACCTTTTTGCAGATTAGATTTGCCTGAGTCTAATAATTCCTGAGGTTGAGCTTTTACCCATTTTCCTGTTTGTTTTTTAACAAGAGAGTCAGTCAAACTTACCTCTTCATAGTATCTTCTTGAAAATTTGGCCAGGTTTGAATTTTCTTGTCCATTCCCTACCTCAGCTCAATTGATTAGGGCAGCTGTCCTTTACAGCCCTGAGTCCTTGGGAATGTTAAGAGACCATTAGCTGGGGGCTTAAAGCCGCTCTTGCGGGAAATGGCCACAAGGAGGCAGCATTTCCACATTTCCAACTCTGCGTTTTTGGGCAGCAGAGCCTTCCTGGAAATCGTGTTAGTAGGCTGCAAATTAGAGTGGAAAGTGCCAGGGCACATCCACAAGAGCTTTTATCTCCTTAATTCTTGTTTTTTTTCAATTTATTTTTTATTAATTATCAGAGCAAATTTGATGAAACTATTTTGTTTCTCCTAGGTGTACAGAATCTGGTTCATTATATCAATGTATCTGTCTATTTATCTTTGGATCCTTTACCGTGTAGGTTATTACAGAGCGTTGAGTAGACCTGTCTTGGTATTCCATAGGTATTTTGTGATTATATATTTCATATGTATTAGTACATGTCTGTTAACCCCCATATCGTAATTCATACATTCCTTACACTTTTCCATTTGGTTAAATGTAAAGTTTTTCTCTTAATCCATGCTTTTCCTTCTCTTGGAAATAAGTTCATGAGTATCAATTTTTAGGTAACACCTATAAGTGATGGCATTGGATATCTGTCTTTCACTTTCTTTCTTACTTCAAGTTGGGTGATTATCTCTAGGTCCTTATATGGTGGTACAAACAGCACTGTTTCCCTGTTTTCCATGGCTAGTATTCCATTGTTTACATGGACCACTTCCTCTTTGTGCATTTTTCTGTTGATGGACATTTTGGTTTCTTCCAAGTCTTGGCTATGTTAAATGTTCCTGCAGGGCTTCCCTGGTGGTGCAGTGGTTAAGAGTCCGCCTGCCTATGCAGTGGACACGGGTTCGTGCCCCGGTCCGGGAAGATCCCACATGCCGCCGAGTGGCTAGACCCGTGAGCCATGGCCGCTGAGCCTTCCTGTCCAGAGCCAGTGCTCCGCAACGGGTGAGGCCACAACAGTGAGAGGCCCACTTACCGCCACAAAAGAAGTCCCTGCATTGCAGGATTGCCAGCCTGTGTCTTCTCCATTTTGTTCTGCTCAGCTGATAGTCTCATCAAGGATGTAGCAGATCACATGGTAGCTCAATTTTTACCCTTAAATGCACCTCCATTATGTTCTCACTACTGGCTGTTACCAGTTTATATCCCCCCAGCAGCTAGAGGGTACACAGTTCTCTGAAACCCCTTCATTTTTTCTTTGTAGACTTTTTGCTGAAGAACATTCTGATGGCTGTGAGGTGAACGTCTCTGTAATTGGATCTGCACGGCTTTGTTAATTGCTGATGCTGCACATTTTTCTATTCCCTTTTATTTTAAAGAAAAGAAAGGAAAAGACAAAATGTGCTTAAGATATGCCTTTTGAAATGGTCTTCTTGAAATGTTGACGTCTTTTGAATTTTCTGATCGATTTATGACCACAGGATTTTTTTTTTTTTGATGACAGGTGTCATTTAGAGGCCTGCCATTATTTTGAATATTAAGTCACCATTACCACTGTTGTGTTAAACGACCAGAAGGCGGCAGCACTTCTCCTTACCAAATCTGCTTACTAGGGCAACAGAGTCATGATGGAAATTGTGTTGTAGGTTGTAAATTAGAACGGAATGTGCCAGGAAAAGTCCCTTAAGATTATATCTCATTACTTCTTGTTCCTTTTTTAAATTTAATTTTTATTCTTTATCACAGCAAATTAGATTACAATGTTTTGTTTGCTGTAGGTGTGCAAGATGTGGTTCTTTTACACATATACATATATCTATTCTTCTTCAGATCCTTTTCCCATGTAGGTTAGGACACAACGTTGTGTAGTCTTCCCTTGGTATGCCGTAGGTGTTTGGTGATTTATATATTTCCCATGTGTTTTTATATCTCTGTTAACCCCAATATCGTAATGTATCCAATCCTCACAGCTTTCCATATGGTGAACCATAAGTTTGTTTAATGAATCTGTGATTGCCTTTCTCTCTGGAAATATCTTCATTGGTATCAAGTTTTAGGTAACACCCATAAGTGATAGGATATGTGTCTTTCGCTTTCTCACTTACTACCAGTTGCAATGATGACCTCTAGACTCCTCTATGGTCCTGCAAATGGCATTGTTTCACTTTTTGCCTTGGCTAATATTCCATCTGTACGCATACCAGTTCTTCTGTGTCCACTCATCTCTTGATGGACGTTTTGGTTGCTTCCATGTGTTGGCTATTGTAATACTTCCACAGTGCAGATTTGCCTTCCTGTGTCTTTCCAATTCTGTCTTCTGAGGATATAGCCCGGGAAGTGGGCCTGCTGGATCATCTAGTAGCTCAAGGTTTACCTGTTAAAGGCACTTCCATTCTCTTCCGAATAGTGGCTCTTAGAATGTTATGTCCCACTTCCAATTGAGGGTATGCATTTTTCCAAAACCTGTTCAGCATTGACCACATGTAGTTTTGTTTGCTGATGGTTATTGTGAGTGTTGTGAGCTGATACTTCTTTGTGGTTGTGTTTGCCTGTGTCTCATACTCCCTTGAAATTGAGCTTTCAGGCATGTCCTCTTAGTTTTCAAACTGTTACTACAGCTGACTTCTTCAAATTGTTTTCTTGAAGCATGTGCCACATTTTGCAATGTTTTGGCCTTTACCTGCATCAAGACATTTTTAAGGGCAGGTATCATTTGCAGCCCTGCAGTACTTGTGCACATGAAGTGCCCATTAGCACAGATTTCAAAGCTGCTGTTGCAGGTATCGGCCAGAGGACGGCAGCATTTCTACGTTCCCCACTCTGGCACCTAGGGAAACAGATCTTCCTGCCAGTGGTGCTCCTCAGTTATAAATTAGAGTGCAATGTGCCCTGATATACCCCCAAAAGCTTACGTCTCCTTACTTAGGTTTGTTTTTTTCAATTTAATTCATAGGTTTCAGTGGAGCAATATTCCATTCTGTACATGGACCACTTCTTCTCTGTGCATTCCTCTGTTGATAGACATTTTGGTTGCTTCTAAGTGTTGCCTATGGTAAATATTGCTGGAGTGCAGTGTTGCCAGCCTGTGACTTTTGATTCTCATTTTCTCAGGTGATAGGCCCAACAGGGGCTATGATTCATTGATTGGTAGCTGGATGTTTACCTTTTCAAAGCACCTGCATTGTGTGTTCATTAGCGGCTCTTACCACGTCCCAATTAACACCGAGGGTGCGTGTTTTCCCACAACCTCTTCAGCATTTATTGCTTGCAGATTGTTTGCTCATGACCATTCTGACTGGTGTGAGCTGATAGGTTTTTGGAATTTGGGTTTGCATGTCTTTACTAATTCCTAATATTCAGCATTTTCCCACACCTTTCTCTTTTATTTAGACAAAAAATGTGTGAGTACAGTATACCTCTTGAAATTGTCTTCTTCGAAGTTTGCCCTCTTTTGAATTTTGTGGTCGTTTTTCGACCCCAGGATTTTTTTTGAGAGCGGATGTCATTTACATGCCTGCAGTGATTGTGAATATTTAGTGACCATTAGCACTGGGTTTAAAGCGGGTGTTGTTGGAAATGGCCACAAGGCGGCAGCATTTCTCCATTCCCAAATCTGGTTACTAGGGCAGCAGAGCCTTTCTGGAAGTCCTGTTACTAGGTTGTCAATTAGAATGGAATGTGCCAGGAAAAAGCCCCTGAAGTTTATGTCTCATTACTTCTTGTTTGTTGTTTTAATTGCTTTAACCAGGGTAATGATTAGAATACAGTTTGTCCTAGGTGTACACAAACTGGTTCATTCGTACATCATATATGTCTATTCATGTACAGATCCTTTTCCCGTGTAAAGGATTCCAGAGTGTTCTGCACACCTCCCTTGCTATGTGCTCAGGCTTTCTGATATATGTGCTCAATCTGCATTTCTATAGGTATGGTAAACCTAATCGTAATTTATCCATTGCCACCACCTTTCCTTTTAGATACGCATAGTTTGTTTTTGAAGTCTCCGTGTGTCTTTCTCTGTGGAAATATGTCCATTTTTGGTCAGTTGTTAGGTAACACCTGTAAGTGATATCATAGGATAAACGTCTTTTGCTTTCCAACTTACCTCATGTTCTGTGATTACCTCTAGGCTCATCTGTGGTACGTCAAAGAGCAGTGTTCCATTGTTTCCCATGGCTAATATTCCATTGTGTACGTGGACCACTTCTTCTTTACCCATTCATCTGTTGATGGGCATTTAGGTTGCTTCCATGTCTTGGCTATTGTGAATAAGGCTGCAGTGCAGCTTTGGCAGCGTCTGTCTTCTGGATTCTGGTCTTCTCAGGTGAGAGGCACAGCGGTGGGCCTGCTGCATCAAACGGTACCTCAATTTTTACTTTTAAACGCAGCTCCGTTCTGCTCTCATTATTGGCTGTTACCACTTTACATCTCACCAGCAGCTAGAGGGTACACAGTTCTCAAAAAACACTTCAGCATTTATTATTTATAGGCTTTTTGTTGATGGTCAGTCGACCTGTGTGAGTTGAAACCTTTTTGCAGATTAGATTTGCCTGAGTCTAATAATTCCTGAGGTTGAGCTTTTACCCATTTTCCTGTTTGTTTTTTAACAAGAGAGTCAGTCAAACTTACCTCTTCATAGTATCTTCTTGAAAATTTGGCCAGGTTTGAATTTTCTTGTCCATTCCCTACCTCAGCTCAATTGATTAGGGCAGCTGTCCTTTACAGCCCTGAGTCCTTGGGAATGTTAAGAGACCATTAGCTGGGGGCTTAAAGCCGCTCTTGCGGGAAATGGCCACAAGGAGGCAGCATTTCCACATTTCCAACTCTGCGTTTTTGGGCAGCAGAGCCTTCCTGGAAATCGTGTTAGTAGGCTGCAAATTAGAGTGGAAAGTGCCAGGGCACATCCACAAGAGCTTTTATCTCCTTAATTCTTGTTTTTTTTCAATTTATTTTTTATTAATTATCAGAGCAAATTTGATGAAACTATTTTGTTTCTCCTAGGTGTACAGAATCTGGTTCATTATATCAATGTATCTGTCTATTTATCTTTGGATCCTTTACCGTGTAGGTTATTACAGAGCGTTGAGTAGACCTGTCTTGGTATTCCATAGGTATTTTGTGATTATATATTTCATATGTATTAGTACATGTCTGTTAACCCCCATATCGTAATTCATACATTCCTTACACTTTTCCATTTGGTTAAATGTAAAGTTTTTCTCTTAATCCATGCTTTTCCTTCTCTTGGAAATAAGTTCATGAGTATCAATTTTTAGGTAACACCTATAAGTGATGGCATTGGATATCTGTCTTTCACTTTCTTTCTTACTTCAAGTTGGGTGATTATCTCTAGGTCCTTATATGGTGGTACAAACAGCACTGTTTCCCTGTTTTCCATGGCTAGTATTCCATTGTTTACATGGACCACTTCCTCTTTGTGCATTTTTCTGTTGATGGACATTTTGGTTTCTTCCAAGTCTTGGCTATGTTAAATGTTCCTGCAGGGCTTCCCTGGTGGTGCAGTGGTTAAGAGTCCGCCTGCCTATGCAGTGGACACGGGTTCGTGCCCCGGTCCGGGAAGATCCCACATGCCGCCGAGTGGCTAGACCCGTGAGCCATGGCCGCTGAGCCTTCCTGTCCAGAGCCAGTGCTCCGCAACGGGTGAGGCCACAACAGTGAGAGGCCCACTTACCGCCACAAAAGAAGTCCCTGCATTGCAGGATTGCCAGCCTGTGTCTTCTCCATTTTGTTCTGCTCAGCTGATAGTCTCATCAAGGATGTAGCAGATCACATGGTAGCTCAATTTTTACCCTTAAATGCACCTCCATTATGTTCTCACTACTGGCTGTTACCAGTTTATATCCCCCCAGCAGCTAGAGGGTACACAGTTCTCTGAAACCCCTTCATTTTTTCTTTGTAGACTTTTTGCTGAAGAACATTCTGATGGCTGTGAGGTGAACGTTTCTGTAATTGGATCTGCACGGCTTTGTTAATTGCTGATGCTGCACATTTTTCTATTCCCTTTTATTTTAAAGAAAAGAAAGGAAAAGACAAAATGTGCTTAAGATATGCCTTTTGAAATGGTCTTCTTGAAATGTTGACGTCTTTTGAATTTTCTGATCGATTTATGACCACAGGATTTTTTTTTTTTGATGACAGGTGTCATTTAGAGGCCTGCCATTATTTTGAATATTAAGTCACCATTACCACTGTTGTGTGAAACGACCAGAAGGCGGCAGCACTTCTCCTTACCAAATCTGCTTACTAGGGCAACAGAGTCATGATGGAAATTGTGTTGTAGGTTGTAAATTAGAACGGAATGTGCCAGGAAAAGTCCCTTAAGATTATATCTCATTACTTCTTGTTCCTTTTTTAAATTTAATTTTTATTCTTTATCACAGCAAATTAGATTACAATGTTTTGTTTGCTGTAGGTGTGCAAGATGTGGTTCTTTTACACATATACATATATCTATTCTTCTTCAGATCCTTTTCCCATGTAGGTTAGGACACAACGTTGTGTAGTCTTCCCTTGGTATGCCGTAGGTGTTTGGTGATTTATATATTTCACATGTGTTTTTATATCTCTGTTAACCCCAATATCGTAATGTATCCAATCCTCACAGCTTTCCATATGGTGAACCATAAGTTGGTTTAATGAATCTGTGATTGCCTTTCTCTCTGGAAATATCTTCATTGGTATCAAGTTTTAGGTAACACCCATAAGTGATATGATAGGATATGTGTCTTTCGCTTTCTCACTTACTACCAGTTGCAATGATTACCTCTAGACTCCTCTATGGTCCTGCAAATGGCATTGTTTCACTTTTTGCCTTGGCTAATATTCCATCTGTACACATACCAGTTCTTCTGTGTCCACTCATCTCTTGATGGACGTTTTGGTTGCTTCCAGGTGTTGGCTATTGTAATACTTCCACAGTGCAGATTTGCCTTCCTGTGTCTTTCCAATTCTGTCTTCTGAGGATATAGCCCAGGACGGGGTCCTGCTGGATCATCTAGTAGCTCAAGGTTTACCTGTTAAAGGCACTTCCATTCTCTTCCGAATAGTGGCTCTTAGAATGTTATGTCCCACTTCCAATTGAGGGTATGCATTTCTCCAAAACCTCTTTAGCATTGACCACATGTAGTTTTGTTTGCTGATGGTTATTCTGAGTGTTGTGAACTGATACTTCTTTGTGGTTGGGTTTGCATGTGTCTCATACTCCCTTGAAATTGAGCTTTCAGGCATGTCCTCTTAGTTTTCAAACTGTTATTACAGCTGACTTCTTCAAATTGTTTTCTTGAAGTATGTGCCACATTTTGCAATGTTTTGGCCTTTACCTGCATCAAGACATTTTTAAGGGCAGGTATCATTTGCAGCCCTGCAGTACTTGTGCACATGAAGTGTCCATTAGCACAGATTTCAAAGCTGCTATTGCAGGTATCGGCCAGAGGACGGCAGCATTTCTACGTTCCCCACTCTGGCACCTAGGGAAACAGATCTTCCTGCCAGTGGTGTTCCTCAGTTATAAATTAGAGTGCAATGTGCCCTGATATACCCCCAAAAGCTTACGTCTCCTTACTTATGTTTGTTTTTTCAATTTAATTCATAGGTTTTAGTGGAACAATATTCCATTCTGTACATGGACCACTTCTTCTCTGTGCATTCCTCTGTTGATAGACATTTTGGGTGCTTCTAAGTGTTGCCTATGGTAAATATTGCTGGAGTGCAGTGTTGCCAGCCTGGAACTTTTGATTCTCATTTTCTCAGGTGATAGGCCCAACAGGGTCTATGATTCATTGATTGGTCGCTGAATGTTTACCTTTTCAAAGCACCTGCATTGTCTGTTCATTAGCAGCTCTTACCACGTCCCAATTAACACCGAGGGTGCGTGTTTTCCCACAACCTCTTCAGCATTTATTGCTTGCAGACTGTTTGCTCATGACCATTCTGACTGGTGTGAGCTGATAGGTTTTTGGAATTTGGGTTTGCATGTCTTTACTAATTGCTAATATTCAGCATTTTCCCACACCTTTCTCTTTTATTTAGAGAAAAAAGTGTGAGTACAGTATACCTCTTGAAATTGTCTTCTTCGAAGGTTGCCCTCTTTTGAATTTTGTGGTCGTTTTTCGACCCCAGGATTTTTTTTGAGAGCAGGTGTCCTTTACATGCCTGCAGTGATTGTGAATATTTAGTGACCTTTAGCACTGGGTTTAAAGCGGGTGTTGTTGGAAATGGCCACAAGGCGGCAGCATTTCTCCATTCCCAAATCTGGTTACTAGGGCAGCAGAGCCTTTCTGGAAGTCCTGTTACTAGGTTGTCAATTAGAATGGAATGTGCCAGGAAAAAGCCCCTGAAGTTTATGTCTCATTACTTCTTGTTTGTTGTTTTAATTGCTTTAAACATGGTAATGTTTAGAATACAGTTTGTCCTAGGTTTACACAAACTGGTTCATTCGTACATCATATATGACTATTCATGTACAGATCCTTTTCCCGTGTAAAGGATTCCAGAGTGTTCTGCACACCTCCCTTGCTATGTGCTCAGGCTTTCTGATATATGTGCTCAATCTGCATTTCTATAGGTATGGTAAACCTAATCGTAATTTATCCATTGCCACCACCTTTCCTTTTAGATACGCATAGTTTGTTTTTGAAGTCTCCGTGTGTCTTTCTCTGTGGAAATATGTCCATTTTTGGTCAGTTGTTAGGTAACACCTGTAAGTGATATCATAGGATAAACGTCTTTTGCTTTCCAACTTACCTCATGTTCTGTGATTACCTCTAGGCTCATCTGTGGTACGTCAAAGAGCAGTGTTCCATTGTTTCCCATGGCTAATATTCCATTGTGTACGTGGACCACTTCTTCTTTACCCATTCATCTGTTGATGGGCATTTAGGTTGCTTCCATGTCTTGGCTATTGTGAATAAGGCTGCAGTGCAGCTTTGGCAGCGTCTGTCTTCTGGATTCTGGTCTTCTCAGGTGAGAGGCACAGCGGTGGGCCTGCTGCATCAAACGGTACCTCAATTTTTACTTTTAAACGCAGCTCCTTTCTGCTCTCATTATTGGCTGTTACCACTTTACATCTCACCAGCAGCTAGAGGGTACACAGTTCTCAAAAAACACTTCAGCATTTATTATTTATAGGCTTTTTGTTGATGGTCAGTCGACCTGTGTGAGTTGAAACCTTTTTGCAGATTAGATTTGCCTGAGTCTAATAATTCCTGAGGTTGAGCTTTTACCCATTTTCCTGTTTGTTTTTTAACAAGAGAGTCAGTCAAACTTACCTCTTCATAGTATCTTCTTGAAAATTTGGCCAGGTTTGAATTTTCTTGTCCATTCCCTACCTCAGCTCAATTGATTAGGGCAGCTGTCCTTTACAGCCCTGAGTCCTTGGGAATGTTAAGAGACCATTAGCTGGGGGCTTAAAGCCGCTCTTGCGGGAAATGGCCACAAGGAGGCAGCATTTCCACATTTCCAACTCTGCGTTTTTGGGCAGCAGAGCCTTCCTGGAAATCGTGTTAGTAGGCTGCAAATTAGAGTGGAAAGTGCCAGGGCACATCCACAAGAGCTTTTATCTCCTTAATTCTTGTTTGTTTTCAATTTATTTTTTATTAATTATCAGAGCAAATTTGATGAAACTATTTTGTTTCTCCTAGGTGTACAGAATCTGGTTCATTATATCAATGTATCTGTCTATTTATCTTTGGATCCTTTACCGTGTAGGTTATTACAGAGCGTTGAGTAGACCTGTCTTGGTATTCCATAGGTATTTTGTGATTATATATTTCATATGTATTAGTACATGTCTGTTAACCCCCATATCGTAATTCATACATTCCTTACACTTTTCCATTTGGTTAAATGTAAAGTTTTTCTCTTAATCCATGCTTTTCCTTCTCTTGGAAATAAGTTCATGAGTATCAATTTTTAGGTAACACCTATAAGTGATGGCATTGGATATCTGTCTTTCACTTTCTTTCTTACTTCAAGTTGGGTGATTATCTCTAGGTCCTTATATGGTGGTACAAACAGCACTGTTTCCCTGTTTTCCATGGCTAGTATTCCATTGTTTACATGGACCACTTCCTCTTTGTGCATTTTTCTGTTGATGGACATTTTGGTTTTTTCCAAGTCTTGGCTATGTTAAATGTTCCTGCAGGGCTTCCCTGGTGGTGCAGTGGTTAAGAGTCCGCCTGCCTATGCAGTGGACACGGGTTCGTGCCCCGGTCCGGGAAGATCCCACATGCCGCCGAGTGGCTAGACCCGTGAGCCATGGCCGCTGAGCCTTCCTGTCCAGAGCCAGTGCTCCGCAACGGGTGAGGCCACAACAGTGAGAGGCCCACTTACCGCCACAAAAGAAGTCCCTGCATTGCAGGATTGCCAGCCTGTGTCTTCTCCATTTTGTTCTGCTCAGCTGATAGTCTCATCAAGGATGTAGCAGATCACATGGTAGCTCAATTTTTACCCTTAAATGCACCTCCATTATGTTCTCACTACTGGCTGTTACCAGTTTATATCCCCCCAGCAGCTAGAGGGTACACAGTTCTCTGAAACCCCTTCATTTTTTCTTTGTAGACTTTTTGCTGAAGAACATTCTGATGGCTGTGAGGTGAACGTTTCTGTAATTGGATCTGCACGGCTTTGTTAATTGCTGATGCTGCACATTTTTCTATTCCCTTTTATTTTAAAGAAAAGAAAGGAAAAGACAAAATGTGCTTAAGATATGCCTTTTGAAATGGTCTTCTTGAAATGTTGACGTCTTTTGAATTTTCTGATCGATTTATGACCACAGGATTTTTTTTTTTGATGACAGGTGTCATTTAGAGGCCTGCCATTATTTTGAATATTAAGTCACCATTACCACTGTTGTGTGAAACGACCAGAAGGCGGCAGCACTTCTCCTTACCAAATCTGCTTACTAGGGCAACAGAGTCATGATGGAAATTGTGTTGTAGGTTGTAAATTAGAACGGAATGTGCCAGGAAAAGTCCCTTAAGATTATATCTCATTACTTCTTGTTCCTTTTTTAAATTTAATTTTTATTCTTTATCACAGCAAATTAGATTACAATGTTTTGTTTGCTGTAGGTGTGCAAGATGTGGTTCTTTTACACATATACATATATCTATTCTTCTTCAGATCCTTTTCCCATGTAGGTTAGGACACAACGTTGTGTAGTCTTCCCTTGGTATGCCGTAGGTGTTTGGTGATTTATATATTTCACATGTGTTTTTATATCTCTGTTAACCCCAATATCGTAATGTATCCAATCCTCACAGCTTTCCATATGGTGAACCATAAGTTGGTTTAATGAATCTGTGATTGCCTTTCTCTCTGGAAATATCTTCATTGGTATCAAGTTTTAGGTAACACCCATAAGTGATAGGATATGTGTCTTTCGCTTTCTCACTTACTACCAGTTGCAATGATTACCTCTAGACTCCTCTATGGTCCTGCAAATGGCATTGTTTCACTTTTTGCCTTGGCTAATATTCCATCTGTACACATACCAGTTCTTCTGTGTCCACTCATCTCTTGATGGACGTTTTGGTTGCTTCCATGTGTTGGCTATTGTAATACTTCCACAGTGCAGATTTGCCTTCCTGTGTCTTTCCAATTCTGTCTTCTGAGGATATAGCCCGGGAAGTGGGCCTGCTGGATCATCTAGTTGCTCAAGGTTTACCTGTTAAAGGCACTTCCATTCTCTTCTGAATAGTGGCTCTTAGAATGTTATGTCCCACTTCCAATTGAGGGTATGCATTTTTCCAAAACCTGTTCAGCATTGACCACATGTAGTTTTGTTTGCTGATGGTTATTGTGAGTGTTGTGAGCTGATACTTCTTTGTGGTTGTGTTTGCCTGTGTCTCATACTCCCTTGAAATTGAGCTTTCAGGCATGTCCTCTTAGTTTTCAAACTGTTACTACAGCTGACTTCTTCAAATTGTTTTCTTGAAGCATGTGCCACATTTTGCAATGTTTTGGCCTTTACCTGCATCAAGACATTTTTAAGGGCAGGTATCATTTGCAGCCCTGCAGTACTTGTGCACATGAAGTGTCCATTAGCACAGATTTCAAAGCTGCTGTTGCAGGTATCGGCCAGAGGACGGCAGCATTTCTACGTTCCCCACTCTGGCACCTAGGGAAACAGATCTTCCTGCCAGTGGTGCTCCTCAGTTATAAATTAGAGTGCAATGTGCCCTGATATACCCCCAAAAGCTTACGTCTCCTTACTTAGGTTTGTTTTTTTCAATTTAATTCATAGGTTTCAGTGGAGCAATATTCCATTCTGTACATGGACCACTTCTTCTCTGTGCATTCCTCTGTTGATAGACATTTTGGTTGCTTCTAAGTGTTGCCTATGGTAAATATTGCTGGAGTGCAGTGTTGCCAGCCTGTGACTTTTGATTCTCATTTTCTCAGGTGATAGGCCCAACAGGGGCTATGATTCATTGATTGGTAGCTGGATGTTTACCTTTTCAAAGCACCTGCATTGTGTGTTCATTAGCGGCTCTTACCACGTCCCAATTAACACCGAGGGTGCGTGTTTTCCCACAACCTCTTCAGCATTTATTGCTTGCAGATTGTTTGCTCATGACCATTCTGACTGGTGTGAGCTGATAGGTTTTTGGAATTTGGGTTTGCATGTCTTTACTAATTCCTAATATTCAGCATTTTCCCACACCTTTCTCTTTTATTTAGACAAAAAATGTGTGAGTACAGTATACCTCTTGAAATTGTCTTCTTCGAAGTTTGCCCTCTTTTGAATTTTGTGGTCGTTTTTCGACCCCAGGATTTTTTTTGAGAGCGGATGTCATTTACATGCCTGCAGTGATTGTGAATATTTAGTGACCATTAGCACTGGGTTTAAAGCGGGTGTTGTTGGAAATGGCCACAAGGCGGCAGCATTTCTCCATTCCCAAATCTGGTTACTAGGGCAGCAGAGCCTTTCTGGAAGTCCTGTTACTAGGTTGTCAATTAGAATGGAATGTGCCAGGAAAAAGCCCCTGAAGTTTATGTCTCATTACTTCTTGTTTGTTGTTTTAATTGCTTTAACCAGGGTAATGATTAGAATACAGTTTGTCCTAGGTGTACACAAACTGGTTCATTCGTACATCATATATGTCTATTCATGTACAGATCCTTTTCCCGTGTAAAGGATTCCAGAGTGTTCTGCACACCTCCCTTGCTATGTGCTCAGGCTTTCTGATATATGTGCTCAATCTGCATTTCTATAGGTATGGTAAACCTAATCGTAATTTATCCATTGCCACCACCTTTCCTTTTAGATACGCATAGTTTGTTTTTGAAGTCTCCGTGTGTCTTTCTCTGTGGAAATATGTCCATTTTTGGTCAGTTGTTAGGTAACACCTGTAAGTGATATCATAGGATAAACGTCTTTTGCTTTCCAACTTACCTCATGTTCTGTGATTACCTCTAGGCTCATCTGTGGTACGTCAAAGAGCAGTGTTCCATTGTTTCCCATGGCTAATATTCCATTGTGTACGTGGACCACTTCTTCTTTACCCATTCATCTGTTGATGGGCATTTAGGTTGCTTCCATGTCTTGGCTATTGTGAATAAGGCTGCAGTGCAGCTTTGGCAGCGTCTGTCTTCTGGATTCTGGTCTTCTCAGGTGAGAGGCACAGCGGTGGGCCTGCTGCATCAAACGGTACCTCAATTTTTACTTTTAAACGCAGCTCCTTTCTGCTCTCATTATTGGCTGTTACCACTTTACATCTCACCAGCAGCTAGAGGGTACACAGTTCTCAAAAAACACTTCAGCATTTATTATTTATAGGCTTTTTGTTGATGGTCAGTCGACCTGTGTGAGTTGAAACCTTTTTGCAGATTAGATTTGCCTGAGTCTAATAATTCCTGAGGTTGAGCTTTTACCCATTTTCCTGTTTGTTTTTTAACAAGAGAGTCAGTCAAACTTACCTCTTCATAGTATCTTCTTGAAAATTTGGCCAGGTTTGAATTTTCTTGTCCATTCCCTACCTCAGCTCAATTGATTAGGGCAGCTGTCCTTTACAGCCCTGAGTCCTTGGGAATGTTAAGAGACCATTAGCTGGGGGCTTAAAGCCGCTCTTGCGGGAAATGGCCACAAGGAGGCAGCATTTCCACATTTCCAACTCTGCGTTTTTGGGCAGCAGAGCCTTCCTGGAAATCGTGTTAGTAGGCTGCAAATTAGAGTGGAAAGTGCCAGGGCACATCCACAAGAGCTTTTATCTCCTTAATTCTTGTTTGTTTTCAATTTATTTTTTATTAATTATCAGAGCAAATTTGATGAAACTATTTTGTTTCTCCTAGGTGTACAGAATCTGGTTCATTATATCAATGTATCTGTCTATTTATCTTTGGATCCTTTACCGTGTAGGTTATTACAGAGCATTGAGTAGACCTGTCTTGGTATTCCATAGGTATTTTGTGATTATATATTTCATATGTATTAGTACATGTCTGTTAACCCCCATATCGTAATTCATACATTCCTTACACTTTTCCATTTGGTTAAATGTAAAGTTTTTCTCTTAATCCATGCTTTTCCTTCTCTTGGAAATAAGTTCATGAGTATCAATTTTTAGGTAACACCTATAAGTGATGGCATTGGATATCTGTCTTTCACTTTCTTTCTTACTTCAAGTTGGGTGATTATCTCTAGGTCCTTATATGGTGGTACAAACAGCACTGTTTCCCTGTTTTCCATGGCTAGTATTCCATTGTTTACATGGACCACTTCCTCTTTGTGCATTTTTCTGTTGATGGACATTTTGGTTTTTTCCAAGTCTTGGCTATGTTAAATGTTCCTGCAGGGCTTCCCTGGTGGTGCAGTGGTTAAGAGTCCGCCTGCCTATGCAGTGGACACGGGTTCGTGCCCCGGTCCGGGAAGATCCCACATGCCGCCGAGTGGCTAGACCCGTGAGCCATGGCCGCTGAGCCTTCCTGTCCAGAGCCAGTGCTCCGCAACGGGTGAGGCCACAACAGTGAGAGGCCCACTTACCGCCACAAAAGAAGTCCCTGCATTGCAGGATTGCCAGCCTGTGTCTTCTCCATTTTGTTCTGCTCAGCTGATAGTCTCATCAAGGATGTAGCAGATCACATGGTAGCTCAATTTTTACCCTTAAATGCACCTCCATTATGTTCTCACTACTGGCTGTTACCAGTTTATATCCCCCCAGCAGCTAGAGGGTACACAGTTCTCTGAAACCCCTTCATTTTTTCTTTGTAGACTTTTTGCTGAAGAACATTCTGATGGCTGTGAGGTGAACGTTTCTGTAATTGGATCTGCACGGCTTTGTTAATTGCTGATGCTGCACATTTTTCTATTCCCTTTTATTTTAAAGAAAAGAAAGGAAAAGACAAAATGTGCTTAAGATATGCCTTTTGAAATGGTCTTCTTGAAATGTTGACGTCTTTTGAATTTTCTGATCGATTTATGACCACAGGATTTTTTTTTTTGATGACAGGTGTCATTTAGAGGCCTGCCATTATTTTGAATATTAAGTCACCATTACCACTGTTGTGTGAAACGACCAGAAGGCGGCAGCACTTCTCCTTACCAAATCTGCTTACTAGGGCAACAGAGTCATGATGGAAATTGTGTTGTAGGTTGTAAATTAGAACGGAATGTGCCAGGAAAAGTCCCTTAAGATTATATCTCATTACTTCTTGTTCCTTTTTTAAATTTAATTTTTATTCTTTATCACAGCAAATTAGATTACAATGTTTTGTTTGCTGTAGGTGTGCAAGATGTGGTTCTTTTACACATATACATATATCTATTCTTCTTCAGATCCTTTTCCCATGTAGGTTAGGACACAACGTTGTGTAGTCTTCCCTTGGTATGCCGTAGGTGTTTGGTGATTTATATATTTCACATGTGTTTTTATATCTCTGTTAACCCCAATATCGTAATGTATCCAATCCTCACAGCTTTCCATATGGTGAACCATAAGTTGGTTTAATGAATCTGTGATTGCCTTTCTCTCTGGAAATATCTTCATTGGTATCAAGTTTTAGGTAACACCCATAAGTGATAGGATATGTGTCTTTCGCTTTCTCACTTACTACCAGTTGCAATGATTACCTCTAGACTCCTCTATGGTCCTGCAAATGGCATTGTTTCACTTTTTGCCTTGGCTAATATTCCATCTGTACACATACCAGTTCTTCTGTGTCCACTCATCTCTTGATGGACGTTTTGGTTGCTTCCATGTGTTGGCTATTGTAATACTTCCACAGTGCAGATTTGCCTTCCTGTGTCTTTCCAATTCTGTCTTCTGAGGATATAGCCCGGGAAGTGGGCCTGCTGGATCATCTAGTTGCTCAAGGTTTACCTGTTAAAGGCACTTCCATTCTCTTCTGAATAGTGGCTCTTAGAATGTTATGTCCCACTTCCAATTGAGGGTATGCATTTTTCCAAAACCTGTTCAGCATTGACCACATGTAGTTTTGTTTGCTGATGGTTATTGTGAGTGTTGTGAGCTGATACTTCTTTGTGGTTGTGTTTGCCTGTGTCTCATACTCCCTTGAAATTGAGCTTTCAGGCATGTCCTCTTAGTTTTCAAACTGTTACTACAGCTGACTTCTTCAAATTGTTTTCTTGAAGCATGTGCCACATTTTGCAATGTTTTGGCCTTTACCTGCATCAAGACATTTTTAAGGGCAGGTATCATTTGCAGCCCTGCAGTACTTGTGCACATGAAGTGTCCATTAGCACAGATTTCAAAGCTGCTGTTGCAGGTATCGGCCAGAGGACGGCAGCATTTCTACGTTCCCCACTCTGGCACCTAGGGAAACAGATCTTCCTGCCAGTGGTGCTCCTCAGTTATAAATTAGAGTGCAATGTGCCCTGATATACCCCCAAAAGCTTACGTCTCCTTACTTAGGTTTGTTTTTTTCAATTTAATTCATAGGTTTCAGTGGAGCAATATTCCATTCTGTACATGGACCACTTCTTCTCTGTGCATTCCTCTGTTGATAGACATTTTGGTTGCTTCTAAGTGTTGCCTATGGTAAATATTGCTGGAGTGCAGTGTTGCCAGCCTGTGACTTTTGATTCTCATTTTCTCAGGTGATAGGCCCAACAGGGGCTATGATTCATTGATTGGTAGCTGGATGTTTACCTTTTCAAAGCACCTGCATTGTGTGTTCATTAGCGGCTCTTACCACGTCCCAATTAACACCGAGGGTGCGTGTTTTCCCACAACCTCTTCAGCATTTATTGCTTGCAGATTGTTTGCTCATGACCATTCTGACTGGTGTGAGCTGATAGGTTTTTGGAATTTGGGTTTGCATGTCTTTACTAATTCCTAATATTCAGCATTTTCCCACACCTTTCTCTTTTATTTAGACAAAAAATGTGTGAGTACAGTATACCTCTTGAAATTGTCTTCTTCGAAGTTTGCCCTCTTTTGAATTTTGTGGTCGTTTTTCGACCCCAGGATTTTTTTTGAGAGCGGATGTCATTTACATGCCTGCAGTGATTGTGAATATTTAGTGACCATTAGCACTGGGTTTAAAGCGGGTGTTGTTGGAAATGGCCACAAGGCGGCAGCATTTCTCCATTCCCAAATCTGGTTACTAGGGCAGCAGAGCCTTTCTGGAAGTCCTGTTACTAGGTTGTCAATTAGAATGGAATGTGCCAGGAAAAAGCCCCTGAAGTTTATGTCTCATTACTTCTTGTTTGTTGTTTTAATTGCTTTAACCAGGGTAATGATTAGAATACAGTTTGTCCTAGGTGTACACAAACTGGTTCATTCGTACATCATATATGTCTATTCATGTACAGATCCTTTTCCCGTGTAAAGGATTCCAGAGTGTTCTGCACACCTCCCTTGCTATGTGCTCAGGCTTTCTGATATATGTGCTCAATCTGCATTTCTATAGGTATGGTAAACCTAATCGTAATTTATCCATTGCCACCACCTTTCCTTTTAGATACGCATAGTTTGTTTTTGAAGTCTCCGTGTGTCTTTCTCTGTGGAAATATGTCCATTTTTGGTCAGTTGTTAGGTAACACCTGTAAGTGATATCATAGGATAAACGTCTTTTGCTTTCCAACTTACCTCATGTTCTGTGATTACCTCTAGGCTCATCTGTGGTACGTCAAAGAGCAGTGTTCCATTGTTTCCCATGGCTAATATTCCATTGTGTACGTGGACCACTTCTTCTTTACCCATTCATCTGTTGATGGGCATTTAGGTTGCTTCCATGTCTTGGCTATTGTGAATAAGGCTGCAGTGCAGCTTTGGCAGCGTCTGTCTTCTGGATTCTGGTCTTCTCAGGTGAGAGGCACAGCGGTGGGCCTGCTGCATCAAACGGTACCTCAATTTTTACTTTTAAACGCAGCTCCTTTCTGCTCTCATTATTGGCTGTTACCACTTTACATCTCACCAGCAGCTAGAGGGTACACAGTTCTCAAAAAACACTTCAGCATTTATTATTTATAGGCTTTTTGTTGATGGTCAGTCGACCTGTGTGAGTTGAAACCTTTTTGCAGATTAGATTTGCCTGAGTCTAATAATTCCTGAGGTTGAGCTTTTACCCATTTTCCTGTTTGTTTTTTAACAAGAGAGTCAGTCAAACTTACCTCTTCATAGTATCTTCTTGAAAATTTGGCCAGGTTTGAATTTTCTTGTCCATTCCCTACCTCAGCTCAATTGATTAGGGCAGCTGTCCTTTACAGCCCTGAGTCCTTGGGAATGTTAAGAGACCATTAGCTGGGGGCTTAAAGCCGCTCTTGCGGGAAATGGCCACAAGGAGGCAGCATTTCCACATTTCCAACTCTGCGTTTTTGGGCAGCAGAGCCTTCCTGGAAATCGTGTTAGTAGGCTGCAAATTAGAGTGGAAAGTGCCAGGGCACATCCACAAGAGCTTTTATCTCCTTAATTCTTGTTTGTTTTCAATTTATTTTTTATTAATTATCAGAGCAAATTTGATGAAACTATTTTGTTTCTCCTAGGTGTACAGAATCTGGTTCATTATATCAATGTATCTGTCTATTTATCTTTGGATCCTTTACCGTGTAGGTTATTACAGAGCGTTGAGTAGACCTGTCTTGGTATTCCATAGGTATTTTGTGATTATATATTTCATATGTATTAGTACATGTCTGTTAACCCCCATATCGTAATTCATACATTCCTTACACTTTTCCATTTGGTTAAATGTAAAGTTTTTCTCTTAATGCATGCTTTTCCTTCTCTTGGAAATAAGTTCATGAGTATCAATTTTTAGGTAACACCTATAAGTGATGGCATTGGATATCTGTCTTTCACTTTCTTTCTTACTTCAAGTTGGGTGATTATCTCTAGGTCCTTATATGGTGGTACAAACAGCACTGTTTCCCTGTTTTCCATGGCTAGTATTCCATTGTTTACATGGACCACTTCCTCTTTGTGCATTTTTCTGTTGATGGACATTTTGGTTTCTTCCAAGTCTTGGCTATGTTAAATGTTCCTGCAGGGCTTCCCTGGTGGTGCAGTGGTTAAGAGTCCGCCTGCCTATGCAGTGGACACGGGTTCGTGCCCCGGTCCGGGAAGATCCCACATGCCGCCGAGTGGCTAGACCCGTGAGCCATGGCCGCTGAGCCTTCCTGTCCAGAGCCAGTGCTCCGCAACGGGTGAGGCCACAACAGTGAGAGGCCCACTTACCGCCACAAAAGAAGTCCCTGCATTGCAGGATTGCCAGCCTGTGTCTTCTCCATTTTGTTCTGCTCAGCTGATAGTCTCATCAAGGATGTAGCAGATCACATGGTAGCTCAATTTTTACCCTTAAATGCACCTCCATTATGTTCTCACTACTGGCTGTTACCAGTTTATATCCCCCCAGCAGCTAGAGGGTACACAGTTCTCTGAAACCCCTTCATTTTTTCTTTGTAGACTTTTTGCTGAAGAACATTCTGATGGCTGTGAGGTGAACGTTTCTGTAATTGGATCTGCACGGCTTTGTTAATTGCTGATGCTGCACATTTTTCTATTCCCTTTTATTTTAAAGAAAAGAAAGGAAAAGACAAAATGTGCTTAAGATATGCCTTTTGAAATGGTCTTCTTGAAATGTTGACGTCTTTTGAATTTTCTGATCGATTTATGACCACAGGATTTTTTTTTTTTGATGACAGGTGTCATTTAGAGGCCTGCCATTATTTTGAATATTAAGTCACCATTACCACTGTTGTGTGAAACGACCAGAAGGCGGCAGCACTTCTCCTTACCAAATCTGCTTACTAGGGCAACAGAGTCATGATGGAAATTGTGTTGTAGGTTGTAAATTAGAACGGAATGTGCCAGGAAAAGTCCCTTAAGATTATATCTCATTACTTCTTGTTCCTTTTTTAAATTTAATTTTTATTCTTTATCACAGCAAATTAGATTACAATGTTTTGTTTGCTGTAGGTGTGCAAGATGTGGTTCTTTTACACATATACATATATCTATTCTTCTTCAGATCCTTTTCCCATGTAGGTTAGGACACAACGTTGTGTAGTCTTCCCTTGGTATGCCGTAGGTGTTTGGTGATTTATATATTTCACATGTGTTTTTATATCTCTGTTAACCCCAATATCGTAATGTATCCAATCCTCACAGCTTTCCATATGGTGAACCATAAGTTGGTTTAATGAATCTGTGATTGCCTTTCTCTCTGGAAATATCTTCATTGGTATCAAGTTTTAGGTAACACCCATAAGTGATAGGATATGTGTCTTTCGCTTTCTCACTTACTACCAGTTGCAATGATTACCTCTAGACTCCTCTATGGTCCTGCAAATGGCATTGTTTCACTTTTTGCCTTGGCTAATATTCCATCTGTACACATACCAGTTCTTCTGTGTCCACTCATCTCTTGATGGACGTTTTGGTTGCTTCCATGTGTTGGCTATTGTAATACTTCCACAGTGCAGATTTGCCTTCCTGTGTCTTTCCAATTCTGTCTTCTGAGGATATAGCCCGGGAAGTGGGCCTGCTGGATCATCTAGTAGCTCAAGGTTTACCTGTTAAAGGCACTTCCATTCTCTTCCGAATAGTGGCTCTTAGAATGTTATGTCCCACTTCCAATTGAGGGTATGCATTTTTCCAAAACCTGTTCAGCATTGACCACATGTAGTTTTGTTTGCTGATGGTTATTGTGAGTGTTGTGAGCTGATACTTCTTTGTGGTTGTGTTTGCCTGTGTCTCATACTCCCTTGAAATTGAGCTTTCAGGCATGTCCTCTTAGTTTTCAAACTGTTACTACAGCTGACTTCTTCAAATTGTTTTCTTGAAGCATGTGCCACATTTTGCAATGTTTTGGCCTTTACCTGCATCAAGACATTTTTAAGGGCAGGTATCATTTGCAGCCCTGCAGTACTTGTGCACATGAAGTGCCCATTAGCACAGATTTCAAAGCTGCTGTTGCAGGTATCGGCCAGAGGACGGCAGCATTTCTACGTTCCCCACTCTGGCACCTCGGGAAACAGATCTTCCTGCCAGTGGTGCTCCTCAGTTATAAATTAGAGTGCAATGTGCCCTGATATACCCCCAAAAGCTTACGTCTCCTTACTTAGGTTTGTTTTTTTCAATTTAATTCATAGGTTTCAGTGGAGCAATATTCCATTCTGTACATGGACCACTTCTTCTCTGTGCATTCCTCTGTTGATAGACATTTTGGTTGCTTCTAAGTGTTGCCTATGGTAAATATTGCTGGAGTGCAGTGTTGCCAGCCTGTGACTTTTGATTCTCATTTTCTCAGGTGATAGGCCCAACAGGGGCTATGATTCATTGATTGGTAGCTGGATGTTTACCTTTTCAAAGCACCTGCATTGTGTGTTCATTAGCGGCTCTTACCACGTCCCAATTAACACCGAGGGTGCGTGTTTTCCCACAACCTCTTCAGCATTTATTGCTTGCAGATTGTTTGCTCATGACCATTCTGACTGGTGTGAGCTGATAGGTTTTTGGAATTTGGGTTTGCATGTCTTTACTAATTCCTAATATTCAGCATTTTCCCACACCTTTCTCTTTTATTTAGACAAAAAATGTGTGAGTACAGTATACCTCTTGAAATTGTCTTCTTCGAAGTTTGCCCTCTTTTGAATTTTGTGGTCGTTTTTCGACCCCAGGATTTTTTTTGAGAGCGGATGTCATTTACATGCCTGCAGTGATTGTGAATATTTAGTGACCATTAGCACTGGGTTTAAAGCGGGTGTTGTTGGAAATGGCCACAAGGCGGCAGCATTTCTCCATTCCCAAATCTGGTTACTAGGGCAGCAGAGCCTTTCTGGAAGTCCTGTTACTAGGTTGTCAATTAGAATGGAATGTGCCAGGAAAAAGCCCCTGAAGTTTATGTCTCATTACTTCTTGTTTGTTGTTTTAATTGCTTTAACCAGGGTAATGATTAGAATACAGTTTGTCCTAGGTGTACACAAACTGGTTCATTCGTACATCATATATGTCTATTCATGTACAGATCCTTTTCCCGTGTAAAGGATTCCAGAGTGTTCTGCACACCTCCCTTGCTATGTGCTCAGGCTTTCTGATATATGTGCTCAATCTGCATTTCTATAGGTATGGTAAACCTAATCGTAATTTATCCATTGCCACCACCTTTCCTTTTAGATACGCATAGTTTGTTTTTGAAGTCTCCGTGTGTCTTTCTCTGTGGAAATATGTCCATTTTTGGTCAGTTGTTAGGTAACACCTGTAAGTGATATCATAGGATAAACGTCTTTTGCTTTCCAACTTACCTCATGTTCTGTGATTACCTCTAGGCTCATCTGTGGTACGTCAAAGAGCAGTGTTCCATTGTTTCCCATGGCTAATATTCCATTGTGTACGTGGACCACTTCTTCTTTACCCATTCATCTGTTGATGGGCATTTAGGTTGCTTCCATGTCTTGGCTATTGTGAATAAGGCTGCAGTGCAGCTTTGGCAGCGTCTGTCTTCTGGATTCTGGTCTTCTCAGGTGAGAGGCACAGCGGTGGGCCTGCTGCATCAAACGGTACCTCAATTTTTACTTTTAAACGCAGCTCCTTTCTGCTCTCATTATTGGCTGTTACCACTTTACATCTCACCAGCAGCTAGAGGGTACACAGTTCTCAAAAAACACTTCAGCATTTATTATTTATAGGCTTTTTGTTGATGGTCAGTCGACCTGTGTGAGTTGAAACCTTTTTGCAGATTAGATTTGCCTGAGTCTAATAATTCCTGAGGTTGAGCTTTTACCCATTTTCCTGTTTGTTTTTTAACAAGAGAGTCAGTCAAACTTACCTCTTCATAGTATCTTCTTGAAAATTTGGCCAGGTTTGAATTTTCTTGTCCATTCCCTACCTCAGCTCAATTGATTAGGGCAGCTGTCCTTTACAGCCCTGAGTCCTTGGGAATGTTAAGAGACCATTAGCTGGGGGCTTAAAGCCGCTCTTGCGGGAAATGGCCACAAGGAGGCAGCATTTCCACATTTCCAACTCTGCGTTTTTGGGCAGCAGAGCCTTCCTGGAAATCGTGTTAGTAGGCTGCAAATTAGAGTGGAAAGTGCCAGGGCACATCCACAAGAGCTTTTATCTCCTTAATTCTTGTTTGTTTTCAATTTATTTTTTATTAATTATCAGAGCAAATTTGATGAAACTATTTTGTTTCTCCTAGGTGTACAGAATCTGGTTCATTATATCAATGTATCTGTCTATTTATCTTTGGATCCTTTACCGTGTAGGTTATTACAGAGCGTTGAGTAGACCTGTCTTGGTATTCCATAGGTATTTTGTGATTATATATTTCATATGTATTAGTACATGTCTGTTAACCCCCATATCGTAATTCATACATTCCTTACACTTTTCCATTTGGTTAAATGTAAAGTTTTTCTCTTAATCCATGCTTTTCCTTCTCTTGGAAATAAGTTCATGAGTATCAATTTTTAGGTAACACCTATAAGTGATGGCATTGGATATCTGTCTTTCACTTTCTTTCTTACTTCAAGTTGGGTGATTATCTCTAGGTCCTTATATGGTGGTACAAACAGCACTGTTTCCCTGTTTTCCATGGCTAGTATTCCATTGTTTACATGGACCACTTCCTCTTTGTGCATTTTTCTGTTGATGGACATTTTGGTTTCTTCCAAGTCTTGGCTATGTTAAATGTTCCTGCAGGGCTTCCCTGGTGGTGCAGTGGTTAAGAGTCCGCCTGCCTATGCAGTGGACACGGGTTCGTGCCCCGGTCCGGGAAGATCCCACATGCCGCCGAGTGGCTAGACCCGTGAGCCATGGCCGCTGAGCCTTCCTGTCCAGAGCCAGTGCTCCGCAACGGGTGAGGCCACAACAGTGAGAGGCCCACTTACCGCCACAAAAGAAGTCCCTGCATTGCAGGATTGCCAGCCTGTGTCTTCTCCATTTTGTTCTGCTCAGCTGATAGTCTCATCAAGGATGTAGCAGATCACATGGTAGCTCAATTTTTACCCTTAAATGCACCTCCATTATGTTCTCACTACTGGCTGTTACCAGTTTATATCCCCCCAGCAGCTAGAGGGTACACAGTTCTCTGAAACCCCTTCATTTTTTCTTTGTAGACTTTTTGCTGAAGAACATTCTGATGGCTGTGAGGTGAACGTTTCTGTAATTGGATCTGCACGGCTTTGTTAATTGCTGATGCTGCACATTTTTCTATTCCCTTTTATTTTAAAGAAAAGAAAGGAAAAGACAAAATGTGCTTAAGATATGCCTTTTGAAATGGTCTTCTTGAAATGTTGACGTCTTTTGAATTTTCTGATCGATTTATGACCACAGGATTTTTTTTTTTTGATGACAGGTGTCATTTAGAGGCCTGCCATTATTTTGAATATTAAGTCACCATTACCACTGTTGTGTGAAACGACCAGAAGGCGGCAGCACTTCTCCTTACCAAATCTGCTTACTAGGGCAACAGAGTCATGATGGAAATTGTGTTGTAGGTTGTAAATTAGAACGGAATGTGCCAGGAAAAGTCCCTTAAGATTATATCTCATTACTTCTTGTTCCTTTTTTAAATTTAATTTTTATTCTTTATCACAGCAAATTAGATTACAATGTTTTGTTTGCTGTAGGTGTGCAAGATGTGGTTCTTTTACACATATACATATATCTATTCTTCTTCAGATCCTTTTCCCATGTAGGTTAGGACACAACGTTGTGTAGTCTTCCCTTGGTATGCCGTAGGTGTTTGGTGATTTATATATTTCACATGTGTTTTTATATCTCTGTTAACCCCAATATCGTAATGTATCCAATCCTCACAGCTTTCCATATGGTGAACCATAAGTTGGTTTAATGAATCTGTGATTGCCTTTCTCTCTGGAAATATCTTCATTGGTATCAAGTTTTAGGTAACACCCATAAGTGATAGGATATGTGTCTTTCGCTTTCTCACTTACTACCAGTTGCAATGATTACCTCTAGACTCCTCTATGGTCCTGCAAATGGCATTGTTTCACTTTTTGCCTTGGCTAATATTCCATCTGTACACATACCAGTTCTTCTGTGTCCACTCATCTCTTGATGGACGTTTTGGTTGCTTCCATGTGTTGGCTATTGTAATACTTCCACAGTGCAGATTTGCCTTCCTGTGTCTTTCCAATTCTGTCTTCTGAGGATATAGCCCGGGAAGTGGGCCTGCTGGATCATCTAGTAGCTCAAGGTTTACCTGTTAAAGGCACTTCCATTCTCTTCCGAATAGTGGCTCTTAGAATGTTATGTCCCACTTCCAATTGAGGGTATGCATTTTTCCAAAACCTGTTCAGCATTGACCACATGTAGTTTTGTTTGCTGATGGTTATTGTGAGTGTTGTGAGCTGATACTTCTTTGTGGTTGTGTTTGCCTGTGTCTCATACTCCCTTGAAATTGAGCTTTCAGGCATGTCCTCTTAGTTTTCAAACTGTTACTACAGCTGACTTCTTCAAATTGTTTTCTTGAAGCATGTGCCACATTTTGCAATGTTTTGGCCTTTACCTGCATCAAGACATTTTTAAGGGCAGGTATCATTTGCAGCCCTGCAGTACTTGTGCACATGAAGTGCCCATTAGCACAGATTTCAAAGCTGCTGTTGCAGGTATCGGCCAGAGGACGGCAGCATTTCTACGTTCCCCACTCTGGCACCTCGGGAAACAGATCTTCCTGCCAGTGGTGCTCCTCAGTTATAAATTAGAGTGCAATGTGCCCTGATATACCCCCAAAAGCTTACGTCTCCTTACTTAGGTTTGTTTTTTTCAATTTAATTCATAGGTTTCAGTGGAGCAATATTCCATTCTGTACATGGACCACTTCTTCTCTGTGCATTCCTCTGTTGATAGACATTTTGGTTGCTTCTAAGTGTTGCCTATGGTAAATATTGCTGGAGTGCAGTGTTGCCAGCCTGTGACTTTTGATTCTCATTTTCTCAGGTGATAGGCCCAACAGGGGCTATGATTCATTGATTGGTAGCTGGATGTTTACCTTTTCAAAGCACCTGCATTGTGTGTTCATTAGCGGCTCTTACCACGTCCCAATTAACACCGAGGGTGCGTGTTTTCCCACAACCTCTTCAGCATTTATTGCTTGCAGATTGTTTGCTCATGACCATTCTGACTGGTGTGAGCTGATAGGTTTTTGGAATTTGGGTTTGCATGTCTTTACTAATTCCTAATATTCAGCATTTTCCCACACCTTTCTCTTTTATTTAGACAAAAAATGTGTGAGTACAGTATACCTCTTGAAATTGTCTTCTTCGAAGTTTGCCCTCTTTTGAATTTTGTGGTCGTTTTTCGACCCCAGGATTTTTTTTGAGAGCGGATGTCATTTACATGCCTGCAGTGATTGTGAATATTTAGTGACCATTAGCACTGGGTTTAAAGCGGGTGTTGTTGGAAATGGCCACAAGGCGGCAGCATTTCTCCATTCCCAAATCTGGTTACTAGGGCAGCAGAGCCTTTCTGGAAGTCCTGTTACTAGGTTGTCAATTAGAATGGAATGTGCCAGGAAAAAGCCCCTGAAGTTTATGTCTCATTACTTCTTGTTTGTTGTTTTAATTGCTTTAACCAGGGTAATGATTAGAATACAGTTTGTCCTAGGTGTACACAAACTGGTTCATTCGTACATCATATATGTCTATTCATGTACAGATCCTTTTCCCGTGTAAAGGATTCCAGAGTGTTCTGCACACCTCCCTTGCTATGTGCTCAGGCTTTCTGATATATGTGCTCAATCTGCATTTCTATAGGTATGGTAAACCTAATCGTAATTTATCCATTGCCACCACCTTTCCTTTTAGATACGCATAGTTTGTTTTTGAAGTCTCCGTGTGTCTTTCTCTGTGGAAATATGTCCATTTTTGGTCAGTTGTTAGGTAACACCTGTAAGTGATATCATAGGATAAACGTCTTTTGCTTTCCAACTTACCTCATGTTCTGTGATTACCTCTAGGCTCATCTGTGGTACGTCAAAGAGCAGTGTTCCATTGTTTCCCATGGCTAATATTCCATTGTGTACGTGGACCACTTCTTCTTTACCCATTCATCTGTTGATGGGCATTTAGGTTGCTTCCATGTCTTGGCTATTGTGAATAAGGCTGCAGTGCAGCTTTGGCAGCGTCTGTCTTCTGGATTCTGGTCTTCTCAGGTGAGAGGCACAGCGGTGGGCCTGCTGCATCAAACGGTACCTCAATTTTTACTTTTAAACGCAGCTCCTTTCTGCTCTCATTATTGGCTGTTACCACTTTACATCTCACCAGCAGCTAGAGGGTACACAGTTCTCAAAAAACACTTCAGCATATATTATTTATAGGCTTTTTGTTGATGGTCAGTCGACCTGTGTGAGTTGAAACCTTTTTGCAGATTAGATTTGCCTGAGTCTAATAATTCCTGAGGTTGAGCTTTTACCCATTTTCCTGTTTGTTTTTTAACAAGAGAGTCAGTCAAACTTACCTCTTCATAGTATCTTCTTGAAAATTTGGCCAGGTTTGAATTTTCTTGTCCATTCCCTACCTCAGCTCAATTGATTAGGGCAGCTGTCCTTTACAGCCCTGAGTCCTTGGGAATGTTAAGAGACCATTAGCTGGGGGCTTAAAGCCGCTCTTGCGGGAAATGGCCACAAGGAGGCAGCATTTCCACATTTCCAACTCTGCGTTTTTGGGCAGCAGAGCCTTCCTGGAAATCGTGTTAGTAGGCTGCAAATTAGAGTGGAAAGTGCCAGGGCACATCCACAAGAGCTTTTATCTCCTTAATTCTTGTTTTTTTTCAATTTATTTTTTATTAATTATCAGAGCAAATTTGATGAAACTATTTTGTTTCTCCTAGGTGTACAGAATCTGGTTCATTATATCAATGTATCTGTCTATTTATCTTTGGATCCTTTACCGTGTAGGTTATTACAGAGCGTTGAGTAGACCTGTCTTGGTATTCCATAGGTATTTTGTGATTATATATTTCATATGTATTAGTACATGTCTGTTAACCCCCATATCGTAATTCATACATTCCTTACACTTTTCCATTTGGTTAAATGTAAAGTTTTTCTCTTAATCCATGCTTTTCCTTCTCTTGGAAATAAGTTCATGAGTATCAATTTTTAGGTAACACCTATAAGTGATGGCATTGGATATCTGTCTTTCACTTTCTTTCTTACTTCAAGTTGGGTGATTATCTCTAGGTCCTTATATGGTGGTACAAACAGCACTGTTTCCCTGTTTTCCATGGCTAGTATTCCATTGTTTACATGGACCACTTCCTCTTTGTGCATTTTTCTGTTGATGGACATTTTGGTTTCTTCCAAGTCTTGGCTATGTTAAATGTTCCTGCAGGGCTTCCCTGGTGGTGCAGTGGTTAAGAGTCCGCCTGCCTATGCAGTGGACACGGGTTCGTGCCCCGGTCCGGGAAGATCCCACATGCCGCCGAGTGGCTAGACCCGTGAGCCATGGCCGCTGAGCCTTCCTGTCCAGAGCCAGTGCTCCGCAACGGGTGAGGCCACAACAGTGAGAGGCCCACTTACCGCCACAAAAGAAGTCCCTGCATTGCAGGATTGCCAGCCTGTGTCTTCTCCATTTTGTTCTGCTCAGCTGATAGTCTCATCAAGGATGTAGCAGATCACATGGTAGCTCAATTTTTACCCTTAAATGCACCTCCATTATGTTCTCACTACTGGCTGTTACCAGTTTATATCCCCCCAGCAGCTAGAGGGTACACAGTTCTCTGAAACCCCTTCATTTTTTCTTTGTAGACTTTTTGCTGAAGAACATTCTGATGGCTGTGAGGTGAACGTTTCTGTAATTGGATCTGCACGGCTTTGTTAATTGCTGATGCTGCACATTTTTCTATTCCCTTTTATTTTAAAGAAAAGAAAGGAAAAGACAAAATGTGCTTAAGATATGCCTTTTGAAATGGTCTTCTTGAAATGTTGACGTCTTTTGAATTTTCTGATCGATTTATGACCACAGGATTTTTTTTTTGATGACAGGTGTCATTTAGAGGCCTGCCATTATTTTGAATATTAAGTCACCATTACCACTGTTGTGTGAAACGACCAGAAGGCGGCAGCACTTCTCCTTACCAAATCTGCTTACTAGGGCAACAGAGTCATGATGGAAATTGTGTTGTAGGTTGTAAATTAGAACGGAATGTGCCAGGAAAAGTCCCTTAAGATTATATCTCATTACTTCTTGTTCCTTTTTTAAATTTAATTTTTATTCTTTATCACAGCAAATTAGATTACAATGTTTTGTTTGCTGTAGGTGTGCAAGATGTGGTTCTTTTACACATATACATATATCTATTCTTCTTCAGATCCTTTTCCCATGTAGGTTAGGACACAACGTTGTGTAGTCTTCCCTTGGTATGCCGTAGGTGTTTGGTGATTTATATATTTCACATGTGTTTTTATATCTCTGTTAACCCCAATATCGTAATGTATCCAATCCTCACAGCTTTCCATATGGTGAACCATAAGTTGGTTTAATGAATCTGTGATTGCCTTTCTCTCTGGAAATATCTTCATTGGTATCAAGTTTTAGGTAACACCCATAAGTGATAGGATATGTGTCTTTCGCTTTCTCACTTACTACCAGTTGCAATGATTACATCTAGACTCCTCTATGGTCCTGCAAATGGCATTGTTTCACTTTTTGCCTTGGCTAATATTCCATCTGTACACATACCAGTTCTTCTGTGTCCACTCATCTCTTGATGGACGTTTTGGTTGCTTCCATGTGTTGGCTATTGTAATACTTCCACAGTGCAGATTTGCCTTCCTGTGTCTTTCCAATTCTGTCTTCTGAGGATATAGCCCGGGAAGTGGGCCTGCTGGATCATCTTGTTGCTCAAGGTTTACCTGTTAAAGGCACTTCCATTCTCTTCTGAATAGTGGCTCTTAGAATGTTATGTCCCACTTCCAATTGAGGGTATGCATTTTTCCAAAACCTGTTCAGCATTGACCACATGTAGTTTTGTTTGCTGATGGTTATTGTGAGTGTTGTGAGCTGATACTTCTTTGTGGTTGTGTTTGCCTGTGTCTCATACTCCCTTGAAATTGAGCTTTCAGGCATGTCCTCTTAGTTTTCAAACTGTTACTACAGCTGACTTCTTCAAATTGTTTTCTTGAAGCATGTGCCACATTTTGCAATGTTTTGGCCTTTACCTGCATCAAGACATTTTTAAGGGCAGGTATCATTTGCAGCCCTGCAGTACTTGTGCACATGAAGTGTCCATTAGCACAGATTTCAAAGCTGCTGTTGCAGGTATCGGCCAGAGGACGGCAGCATTTCTACGTTCCCCACTCTGGCACCTAGGGAAACAGATCTTCCTGCCAGTGGTGCTCCTCAGTTATAAATTAGAGTGCAATGTGCCCTGATATACCCCCAAAAGCTTACGTCTCCTTACTTAGGTTTGTTTTTTTCAATTTAATTCATAGGTTTCAGTGGAGCAATATTCCATTCTGTACATGGACCACTTCTTCTCTGTGCATTCCTCTGTTGATAGACATTTTGGTTGCTTCTAAGTGTTGCCTATGGTAAATATTGCTGGAGTGCAGTGTTGCCAGCCTGTGACTTTTGATTCTCATTTTCTCAGGTGATAGGCCCAACAGGGGCTATGATTCATTGATTGGTAGCTGGATGTTTACCTTTTCAAAGCACCTGCATTGTGTGTTCATTAGCGGCTCTTACCACGTCCCAATTAACACCGAGGGTGCGTGTTTTCCCACAACCTCTTCAGCATTTATTGCTTGCAGATTGTTTGCTCATGACCATTCTGACTGGTGTGAGCTGATAGGTTTTTGGAATTTGGGTTTGCATGTCTTTACTAATTCCTAATATTCAGCATTTTCCCACACCTTTCTCTTTTATTTAGACAAAAAATGTGTGAGTACAGTATACCTCTTGAAATTGTCTTCTTCGAAGTTTGCCCTCTTTTGAATTTTGTGGTCGTTTTTCGACCCCAGGATTTTTTTTGAGAGCGGATGTCATTTACATGCCTGCAGTGATTGTGAATATTTAGTGACCATTAGCACTGGGTTTAAAGCGGGTGTTGTTGGAAATGGCCACAAGGCGGCAGCATTTCTCCATTCCCAAATCTGGTTACTAGGGCAGCAGAGCCTTTCTGGAAGTCCTGTTACTAGGTTGTCAATTAGAATGGAATGTGCCAGGAAAAAGCCCCTGAAGTTTATGTCTCATTACTTCTTGTTTGTTGTTTTAATTGCTTTAACCAGGGTAATGATTAGAATACAGTTTGTCCTAGGTGTACACAAACTGGTTCATTCGTACATCATATATGTCTATTCATGTACAGATCCTTTTCCCGTGTAAAGGATTCCAGAGTGTTCTGCACACCTCCCTTGCTATGTGCTCAGGCTTTCTGATATATGTGCTCAATCTGCATTTCTATAGGTATGGTAAACCTAATCGTAATTTATCCATTGCCACCACCTTTCCTTTTAGATACGCATAGTTTGTTTTTGAAGTCTCCGTGTGTCTTTCTCTGTGGAAATATGTCCATTTTTGGTCAGTTGTTAGGTAACACCTGTAAGTGATATCATAGGATAAACGTCTTTTGCTTTCCAACTTACCTCATGTTCTGTGATTACCTCTAGGCTCATCTGTGGTACGTCAAAGAGCAGTGTTCCATTGTTTCCCATGGCTAATATTCCATTGTGTACGTGGACCACTTCTTCTTTACCCATTCATCTGTTGATGGGCATTTAGGTTGCTTCCATGTCTTGGCTATTGTGAATAAGGCTGCAGTGCAGCTTTGGCAGCGTCTGTCTTCTGGATTCTGGTCTTCTCAGGTGAGAGGCACAGCGGTGGGCCTGCTGCATCAAACGGTACCTCAATTTTTACTTTTAAACGCAGCTCCTTTCTGCTCTCATTATTGGCTGTTACCACTTTACATCTCACCAGCAGCTAGAGGGTACACAGTTCTCAAAAAACACTTCAGCATTTATTATTTATAGGCTTTTTGTTGATGGTCAGTCGACCTGTGTGAGTTGAAACCTTTTTGCAGATTAGATTTGCCTGAGTCTAATAATTCCTGAGGTTGAGCTTTTACCCATTTTCCTGTTTGTTTTTTAACAAGAGAGTCAGTCAAACTTACCTCTTCATAGTATCTTCTTGAAAATTTGGCCAGGTTTGAATTTTCTTGTCCATTCCCTACCTCAGCTCAATTGATTAGGGCAGCTGTCCTTTACAGCCCTGAGTCCTTGGGAATGTTAAGAGACCATTAGCTGGGGGCTTAAAGCCGCTCTTGCGGGAAATGGCCACAAGGAGGCAGCATTTCCACATTTCCAACTCTGCGTTTTTGGGCAGCAGAGCCTTCCTGGAAATCGTGTTAGTAGGCTGCAAATTAGAGTGGAAAGTGCCAGGGCACATCCACAAGAGCTTTTATCTCCTTAATTCTTGTTTTTTTTCAATTTATTTTTTATTAATTATCAGAGCAAATTTGATGAAACTATTTTGTTTCTCCTAGGTGTACAGAATCTGGTTCATTATATCAATGTATCTGTCTATTTATCTTTGGATCCTTTACCGTGTAGGTTATTACAGAGCGTTGAGTAGACCTGTCTTGGTATTCCATAGGTATTTTGTGATTATATATTTCATATGTATTAGTACATGTCTGTTAACCCCCATATCGTAATTCATACATTCCTTACACTTTTCCATTTGGTTAAATGTAAAGTTTTTCTCTTAATCCATGCTTTTCCTTCTCTTGGAAATAAGTTCATGAGTATCAATTTTTAGGTAACACCTATAAGTGATGGCATTGGATATCTGTCTTTCACTTTCTTTCTTACTTCAAGTTGGGTGATTATCTCTAGGTCCTTATATGGTGGTACAAACAGCACTGTTTCCCTGTTTTCCATGGCTAGTATTCCATTGTTTACATGGACCACATCCTCTTTGTGCATTTTTCTGTTGATGGACATTTTGGTTTTTTCCAAGTCTTGGCTATGTTAAATGTTCCTGCAGGGCTTCCCTGGTGGTGCAGTGGTTAAGAGTCCGCCTGCCTATGCAGTGGACACGGGTTCGTGCCCCGGTCCGGGAAGATCCCACATGCCGCCGAGTGGCTAGACCCGTGAGCCATGGCCGCTGAGCCTTCCTGTCCAGAGCCAGTGCTCCGCAACGGGTGAGGCCACAACAGTGAGAGGCCCACTTACCGCCACAAAAGAAGTCCCTGCATTGCAGGATTGCCAGCCTGTGTCTTCTCCATTTTGTTCTGCTCAGCTGATAGTCTCATCAAGGATGTAGCAGATCACATGGTAGCTCAATTTTTACCCTTAAATGCACCTCCATTATGTTCTCACTACTGGCTGTTACCAGTTTATATCCCCCCAGCAGCTAGAGGGTACACAGTTCTCTGAAACCCCTTCATTTTTTCTTTGTAGACTTTTTGCTGAAGAACATTCTGATGGCTGTGAGGTGAACGTTTCTGTAATTGGATCTGCACGGCTTTGTTAATTGCTGATGCTGCACATTTTTCTATTCCCTTTTATTTTAAAGAAAAGAAAGGAAAAGACAAAATGTGCTTAAGATATGCCTTTTGAAATGGTCTTCTTGAAATGTTGACGTCTTTTGAATTTTCTGATCGATTTATGACCACAGGATTTTTTTTTTGATGACAGGTGTCATTTAGAGGCCTGCCATTATTTTGAATATTAAGTCACCATTACCACTGTTGTGTGAAACGACCAGAAGGCGGCAGCACTTCTCCTTACCAAATCTGCTTACTAGGGCAACAGAGTCATGATGGAAATTGTGTTGTAGGTTGTAAATTAGAACGGAATGTGCCAGGAAAAGTCCCTTAAGATTATATCTCATTACTTCTTGTTCCTTTTTTAAATTTAATTTTTATTCTTTATCACAGCAAATTAGATTACAATGTTTTGTTTGCTGTAGGTGTGCAAGATGTGGTTCTTTTACACATATACATATATCTATTCTTCTTCAGATCCTTTTCCCATGTAGGTTAGGACACAACGTTGTGTAGTCTTCCCTTGGTATGCTGTAGGTGTTTGGTGATTTATATATTTCACATGTGTTTTTATATCTCTGTTAACCCCAATATCGTAATGTATCCAATCCTCACAGCTTTCCATATGGTGAACCATAAGTTGGTTTAATGAATCTGTGATTGCCTTTCTCTCTGGAAATATCTTCATTGGTATCAAGTTTTAGGTAACACCCATAAGTGATAGGATATGTGTCTTTCGCTTTCTCACTTACTACCAGTTGCAATGATTACCTCTAGACTCCTCTATGGTCCTGCAAATGGCATTGTTTCACTTTTTGCCTTGGCTAATATTCCATCTGTACACATACCAGTTCTTCTGTGTCCACTCATCTCTTGATGGACGTTTTGGTTGCTTCCATGTGTTGGCTATTGTAATACTTCCACAGTGCAGATTTGCCTTCCTGTGTCTTTCCAATTCTGTCTTCTGAGGATATAGCCCGGGAAGTGGGCCTGCTGGATCATCTAGTTGCTCAAGGTTTACCTGTTAAAGGCACTTCCATTCTCTTCTGAATAGTGGCTCTTAGAATGTTATGTCCCACTTCCAATTGAGGGTATGCATTTTTCCAAAACCTGTTCAGCATTGACCACATGTAGTTTTGTTTGCTGATGGTTATTGTGAGTGTTGTGAGCTGATACTTCTTTGTGGTTGTGTTTGCCTGTGTCTCATACTCCCTTGAAATTGAGCTTTCAGGCATGTCCTCTTAGTTTTCAAACTGTTACTACAGCTGACTTCTTCAAATTGTTTTCTTGAAGCATGTGCCACATTTTGCAATGTTTTGGCCTTTACCTGCATCAAGACATTTTTAAGGGCAGGTATCATTTGCAGCCCTGCAGTACTTGTGCACATGAAGTGTCCATTAGCACAGATTTCAAAGCTGCTGTTGCAGGTATCGGCCAGAGGACGGCAGCATTTCTACGTTCCCCACTCTGGCACCTAGGGAAACAGATCTTCCTGCCAGTGGTGCTCCTCAGTTATAAATTAGAGTGCAATGTGCCCTGATATACCCCCAAAAGCTTACGTCTCCTTACTTAGGTTTGTTTTTTTCAATTTAATTCATAGGTTTCAGTGGAGCAATATTCCATTCTGTACATGGACCACTTCTTCTCTGTGCATTCCTCTGTTGATAGACATTTTGGTTGCTTCTAAGTGTTGCCTATGGTAAATATTGCTGGAGTGCAGTGTTGCCAGCCTGTGACTTTTGATTCTCATTTTCTCAGATGATAGGCCCAACAGGGGCTATGATTCATTGATTGGTAGCTGGATGTTTACCTTTTCAAAGCACCTGCATTGTGTGTTCATTAGCGGCTCTTACCACGTCCCAATTAACACCGAGGGTGCGTGTTTTCCCACAACCTCTTCAGCATTTATTGCTTGCAGATTGTTTGCTCATGACCATTCTGACTGGTGTGAGCTGATAGGTTTTTGGAATTTGGGTTTGCATGTCTTTACTAATTCCTAATATTCAGCATTTTCCCACACCTTTCTCTTTTATTTAGACAAAAAATGTGTGAGTACAGTATACCTCTTGAAATTGTCTTCTTCGAAGTTTGCCCTCTTTTGAATTTTGTGGTCGTTTTTCGACCCCAGGATTTTTTTTGAGAGCGGATGTCATTTACATGCCTGCAGTGATTGTGAATATTTAGTGACCATTAGCACTGGGTTTAAAGCGGGTGTTGTTGGAAATGGCCACAAGGCGGCAGCATTTCTCCATTCCCAAATCTGGTTACTAGGGCAGCAGAGCCTTTCTGGAAGTCCTGTTACTAGGTTGTCAATTAGAATGGAATGTGCCAGGAAAAAGCCCCTGAAGTTTATGTCTCATTACTTCTTGTTTGTTGTTTTAATTGCTTTAACCAGGGTAATGATTAGAATACAGTTTGTCCTAGGTGTACACAAACTGGTTCATTCGTACATCATATATGTCTATTCATGTACAGATCCTTTTCCCGTGTAAAGGATTCCAGAGTGTTCTGCACACCTCCCTTGCTATGTGCTCAGGCTTTCTGATATATGTGCTCAATCTGCATTTCTATAGGTATGGTAAACCTAATCGTAATTTATCCATTGCCACCACCTTTCCTTTTAGATACGCATAGTTTGTTTTTGAAGTCTCCGTGTGTCTTTCTCTGTGGAAATATGTCCATTTTTGGTCAGTTGTTAGGTAACACCTGTAAGTGATATCATAGGATAAACGTCTTTTGCTTTCCAACTTACCTCATGTTCTGTGATTACCTCTAGGCTCATCTGTGGTACGTCAAAGAGCAGTGTTCCATTGTTTCCCATGGCTAATATTCCATTGTGTACGTGGACCACTTCTTCTTTACCCATTCATCTGTTGATGGGCATTTAGGTTGCTTCCATGTCTTGGCTATTGTGAATAAGGCTGCAGTGCAGCTTTGGCAGCGTCTGTCTTCTGGATTCTGGTCTTCTCAGGTGAGAGGCACAGCGGTGGGCCTGCTGCATCAAACGGTACCTCAATTTTTACTTTTAAACGCAGCTCCTTTCTGCTCTCATTATTGGCTGTTACCACTTTACATCTCACCAGCAGCTAGAGGGTACACAGTTCTCAAAAAACACTTCAGCATATATTATTTATAGGCTTTTTGTTGATGGTCAGTCGACCTGTGTGAGTTGAAACCTTTTTGCAGATTAGATTTGCCTGAGTCTAATAATTCCTGAGGTTGAGCTTTTACCCATTTTCCTGTTTGTTTTTTAACAAGAGAGTCAGTCAAACTTACCTCTTCATAGTATCTTCTTGAAAATTTGGCCAGGTTTGAATTTTCTTGTCCATTCCCTACCTCAGCTCAATTGATTAGGGCAGCTGTCCTTTACAGCCCTGAGTCCTTGGGAATGTTAAGAGACCATTAGCTGGGGGCTTAAAGCCGCTCTTGCGGGAAATGGCCACAAGGAGGCAGCATTTCCACATTTCCAACTCTGCGTTTTTGGGCAGCAGAGCCTTCCTGGAAATCGTGTTAGTAGGCTGCAAATTAGAGTGGAAAGTGCCAGGGCACATCCACAAGAGCTTTTATCTCCTTAATTCTTGTTTTTTTTCAATTTATTTTTTATTAATTATCAGAGCAAATTTGATGAAACTATTTTGTTTCTCCTAGGTGTACAGAATCTGGTTCATTATATCAATGTATCTGTCTATTTATCTTTGGATCCTTTACCGTGTAGGTTATTACAGAGCGTTGAGTAGACCTGTCTTGGTATTCCATAGGTATTTTGTGATTATATATTTCATATGTATTAGTACATGTCTGTTAACCCCCATATCGTAATTCATACATTCCTTACACTTTTCCATTTGGTTAAATGTAAAGTTTTTCTCTTAATCCATGCTTTTCCTTCTCTTGGAAATAAGTTCATGAGTATCAATTTTTAGGTAACACCTATAAGTGATGGCATTGGATATCTGTCTTTCACTTTCTTTCTTACTTCAAGTTGGGTGATTATCTCTAGGTCCTTATATGGTGGTACAAACAGCACTGTTTCCCTGTTTTCCATGGCTAGTATTCCATTGTTTACATGGACCACTTCCTCTTTGTGCATTTTTCTGTTGATGGACATTTTGGTTTCTTCCAAGTCTTGGCTATGTTAAATGTTCCTGCAGGGCTTCCCTGGTGGTGCAGTGGTTAAGAGTCCGCCTGCCTATGCAGTGGACACGGGTTCGTGCCCCGGTCCGGGAAGATCCCACATGCCGCCGAGTGGCTAGACCCGTGAGCCATGGCCGCTGAGCCTTCCTGTCCAGAGCCAGTGCTCCGCAACGGGTGAGGCCACAACAGTGAGAGGCCCACTTACCGCCACAAAAGAAGTCCCTGCATTGCAGGATTGCCAGCCTGTGTCTTCTCCATTTTGTTCTGCTCAGCTGATAGTCTCATCAAGGATGTAGCAGATCACATGGTAGCTCAATTTTTACCCTTAAATGCACCTCCATTATGTTCTCACTACTGGCTGTTACCAGTTTATATCCCCCCAGCAGCTAGAGGGTACACAGTTCTCTGAAACCCCTTCATTTTTTCTTTGTAGACTTTTTGCTGAAGAACATTCTGATGGCTGTGAGGTGAACGTTTCTGTAATTGGATCTGCACGGCTTTGTTAATTGCTGATGCTGCACATTTTTCTATTCCCTTTTATTTTAAAGAAAAGAAAGGAAAAGACAAAATGTGCTTAAGATATGCCTTTTGAAATGGTCTTCTTGAAATGTTGACGTCTTTTGAATTTTCTGATCGATTTATGACCACAGGATTTTTTTTTTTTGATGACAGGTGTCATTTAGAGGCCTGCCATTATTTTGAATATTAAGTCACCATTACCACTGTTGTGTGAAACGACCAGAAGGCGGCAGCACTTCTCCTTACCAAATCTGCTTACTAGGGCAACAGAGTCATGATGGAAATTGTGTTGTAGGTTGTAAATTAGAACGGAATGTGCCAGGAAAAGTCCCTTAAGATTATATCTCATTACTTCTTGTTCCTTTTTTAAATTTAATTTTTATTCTTTATCACAGCAAATTAGATTACAATGTTTTGTTTGCTGTAGGTGTGCAAGATGTGGTTCTTTTACACATATACATATATCTATTCTTCTTCAGATCCTTTTCCCATGTAGGTTAGGACACAACGTTGTGTAGTCTTCCCTTGGTATGCCGTAGGTTTTTATATCTGTTTTTATATCTGTTTTTATATCTCTGTTAACCCCAATATCGTAATGTATCCAATCCTCACAGCTTTCCATATGGTGAACCATAAGTTGGTTTAATGAATCTGTGATTGCCTTTCTCTCTGGAAATATCTTCATTGGTATCAAGTTTTAGGTAACACCCATAAGTGATAGGATATGTGTCTTTCGCTTTCTCACTTACTACCAGTTGCAATGATTACCTCTAGACTCCTCTATGGTCCTGCAAATGGCATTGTTTCACTTTTTGCCTTGGCTAATATTCCATCTGTACACATACCAGTTCTTCTGTGTCCACTCATCTCTTGATGGACGTTTTGGTTGCTTCCATGTGTTGGCTATTGTAATACTTCCACAGTGCAGATTTGCCTTCCTGTGTCTTTCCAATTCTGTCTTCTGAGGATATAGCCCGGGAAGTGGGCCTGCTGGATCATCTAGTTGCTCAAGGTTTACCTGTTAAAGGCACTTCCATTCTCTTCCGAATAGTGGCTCTTAGAATGTTATGTCCCACTTCCAATTGAGGGTATGCATTTTTCCAAAACCTGTTCAGCATTGACCACATGTAGTTTTGTTTGCTGATGGTTATTGTGAGTGTTGTGAGCTGATACTTCTTTGTGGTTGTGTTTGCCTGTGTCTCATACTCCCTTGAAATTGAGCTTTCAGGCATGTCCTCTTAGTTTTCAAACTGTTACTACAGCTGACTTCTTCAAATTGTTTTCTTGAAGCATGTGCCACATTTTGCAATGTTTTGGCCTTTACCTGCATCAAGACATTTTTAAGGGCAGGTATCATTTGCAGCCCTGCAGTACTTGTGCACATGAAGTGCCCATTAGCACAGATTTCAAAGCTGCTGTTGCAGGTATCGGCCAGAGGACGGCAGCATTTCTACGTTCCCCACTCTGGCACCTCGGGAAACAGATCTTCCTGCCAGTGGTGCTCCTCAGTTATAAATTAGAGTGCAATGTGCCCTGATATACCCCCAAAAGCTTACGTCTCCTTACTTAGGTTTGTTTTTTTCAATTTAATTCATAGGTTTCAGTGGAGCAATATTCCATTCTGTACATGGACCACTTCTTCTCTGTGCATTCCTCTGTTGATAGACATTTTGGTTGCTTCTAAGTGTTGCCTATGGTAAATATTGCTGGAGTGCAGTGTTGCCAGCCTGTGACTTTTGATTCTCATTTTCTCAGGTGATAGGCCCAACAGGGGCTATGATTCATTGATTGGTAGCTGGATGTTTACCTTTTCAAAGCACCTGCATTGTGTGTTCATTAGCGGCTCTTACCACGTCCCAATTAACACCGAGGGTGCGTGTTTTCCCACAACCTCTTCAGCATTTATTGCTTGCAGATTGTTTGCTCATGACCATTCTGACTGGTGTGAGCTGATAGGTTTTTGGAATTTGGGTTTGCATGTCTTTACTAATTCCTAATATTCAGCATTTTCCCACACCTTTCTCTTTTATTTAGACAAAAAATGTGTGAGTACAGTATACCTCTTGAAATTGTCTTCTTCGAAGTTTGCCCTCTTTTGAATTTTGTGGTCGTTTTTCGACCCCAGGATTTTTTTTGAGAGCGGATGTCATTTACATGCCTGCAGTGATTGTGAATATTTAGTGACCATTAGCACTGGGTTTAAAGCGGGTGTTGTTGGAAATGGCCACAAGGCGGCAGCATTTCTCCATTCCCAAATCTGGTTACTAGGGCAGCAGAGCCTTTCTGGAAGTCCTGTTACTAGGTTGTCAATTAGAATGGAATGTGCCAGGAAAAAGCCCCTGAAGTTTATGTCTCATTACTTCTTGTTTGTTGTTTTAATTGCTTTAACCAGGGTAATGATTAGAATACAGTTTGTCCTAGGTGTACACAAACTGGTTCATTCGTACATCATATATGTCTATTCATGTACAGATCCTTTTCCCGTGTAAAGGATTCCAGAGTGTTCTGCACACCTCCCTTGCTATGTGCTCAGGCTTTCTGATATATGTGCTCAATCTGCATTTCTATAGGTATGGTAAACCTAATCGTAATTTATCCATTGCCACCACCTTTCCTTTTAGATACGCATAGTTTGTTTTTGAAGTCTCCGTGTGTCTTTCTCTGTGGAAATATGTCCATTTTTGGTCAGTTGTTAGGTAACACCTGTAAGTGATATCATAGGATAAACGTCTTTTGCTTTCCAACTTACCTCATGTTCTGTGATTACCTCTAGGCTCATCTGTGGTACGTCAAAGAGCAGTGTTCCATTGTTTCCCATGGCTAATATTCCATTGTGTACGTGGACCACTTCTTCTTTACCCATTCATCTGTTGATGGGCATTTAGGTTGCTTCCATGTCTTGGCTATTGTGAATAAGGCTGCAGTGCAGCTTTGGCAGCGTCTGTCTTCTGGATTCTGGTCTTCTCAGGTGAGAGGCACAGCGGTGGGCCTGCTGCATCAAACGGTACCTCAATTTTTACTTTTAAACGCAGCTCCTTTCTGCTCTCATTATTGGCTGTTACCACTTTACATCTCACCAGCAGCTAGAGGGTACACAGTTCTCAAAAAACACTTCAGCATTTATTATTTATAGGCTTTTTGTTGATGGTCAGTCGACCTGTGTGAGTTGAAACCTTTTTGCAGATTAGATTTGCCTGAGTCTAATAATTCCTGAGGTTGAGCTTTTACCCATTTTCCTGTTTGTTTTTTAACAAGAGAGTCAGTCAAACTTACCTCTTCATAGTATCTTCTTGAAAATTTGGCCAGGTTTGAATTTTCTTGTCCATTCCCTACCTCAGCTCAATTGATTAGGGCAGCTGTCCTTTACAGCCCTGAGTCCTTGGGAATGTTAAGAGACCATTAGCTGGGGGCTTAAAGCCGCTCTTGCGGGAAATGGCCACAAGGAGGCAGCATTTCCACATTTCCAACTCTGCGTTTTTGGGCAGCAGAGCCTTCCTGGAAATCGTGTTAGTAGGCTGCAAATTAGAGTGGAAAGTGCCAGGGCACATCCACAAGAGCTTTTATCTCCTTAATTCTTGTTTTTTTTCAATTTATTTTTTATTAATTATCAGAGCAAATTTGATGAAACTATTTTGTTTCTCCTAGGTGTACAGAATCTGGTTCATTATATCAATGTATCTGTCTATTTATCTTTGGATCCTTTACCGTGTAGGTTATTACAGAGCGTTGAGTAGACCTGTCTTGGTATTCCATAGGTATTTTGTGATTATATATTTCATATGTATTAGTACATGTCTGTTAACCCCCATATCGTAATTCATACATTCCTTACACTTTTCCATTTGGTTAAATGTAAAGTTTTTCTCTTAATCCATGCTTTTCCTTCTCTTGGAAATAAGTTCATGAGTATCAATTTTTAGGTAACACCTATAAGTGATGGCATTGGATATCTGTCTTTCACTTTCTTTCTTACTTCAAGTTGGGTGATTATCTCTAGGTCCTTATATGGTGGTACAAACAGCACTGTTTCCCTGTTTTCCATGGCTAGTATTCCATTGTTTACATGGACCACTTCCTCTTTGTGCATTTTTCTGTTGATGGACATTTTGGTTTCTTCCAAGTCTTGGCTATGTTAAATGTTCCTGCAGGGCTTCCCTGGTGGTGCAGTGGTTAAGAGTCCGCCTGCCTATGCAGTGGACACGGGTTCGTGCCCCGGTCCGGGAAGATCCCACATGCCGCCGAGTGGCTAGACCCGTGAGCCATGGCCGCTGAGCCTTCCTGTCCAGAGCCAGTGCTCCGCAACGGGTGAGGCCACAACAGTGAGAGGCCCACTTACCGCCACAAAAGAAGTCCCTGCATTGCAGGATTGCCAGCCTGTGTCTTCTCCATTTTGTTCTGCTCAGCTGATAGTCTCATCAAGGATGTAGCAGATCACATGGTAGCTCAATTTTTACCCTTAAATGCACCTCCATTATGTTCTCACTACTGGCTGTTACCAGTTTATATCCCCCCAGCAGCTAGAGGGTACACAGTTCTCTGAAACCCCTTCATTTTTTCTTTGTAGACTTTTTGCTGAAGAACATTCTGATGGCTGTGAGGTGAACGTTTCTGTAATTGGATCTGCACGGCTTTGTTAATTGCTGATGCTGCACATTTTTCTATTCCCTTTTATTTTAAAGAAAAGAAAGGAAAAGACAAAATGTGCTTAAGATATGCCTTTTGAAATGGTCTTCTTGAAATGTTGACGTCTTTTGAATTTTCTGATCGATTTATGACCACAGGATTTTTTTTTTTTGATGACAGGTGTCATTTAGAGGCCTGCCATTATTTTGAATATTAAGTCACCATTACCACTGTTGTGTGAAACGACCAGAAGGCGGCAGCACTTCTCCTTACCAAATCTGCTTACTAGGGCAACAGAGTCATGATGGAAATTGTGTTGTAGGTTGTAAATTAGAACGGAATGTGCCAGGAAAAGTCCCTTAAGATTATATCTCATTACTTCTTGTTCCTTTTTTAAATTTAATTTTTATTCTTTATCACAGCAAATTAGATTACAATGTTTTGTTTGCTGTAGGTGTGCAAGATGTGGTTCTTTTACACATATACATATATCTATTCTTCTTCAGATCCTTTTCCCATGTAGGTTAGGACACAACGTTGTGTAGTCTTCCCTTGGTATGCCGTAGGTGTTTGGTGATTTATATATTTCACATGTGTTTTTATATCTCTGTTAACCCCAATATCGTAATGTATCCAATCCTCACAGCTTTCCATATGGTGAACCATAAGTTGGTTTAATGAATCTGTGATTGCCTTTCTCTCTGGAAATATCTTCATTGGTATCAAGTTTTAGGTAACACCCATAAGTGATAGGATATGTGTCTTTCGCTTTCTCACTTACTACCAGTTGCAATGATTACCTCTAGACTCCTCTATGGTCCTGCAAATGGCATTGTTTCACTTTTTGCCTTGGCTAATATTCCATCTGTACACATACCAGTTCTTCTGTGTCCACTCATCTCTTGATGGACTTTTTGGTTGCTTCCATGTGTTGGCTATTGTAATACTTCCACAGTGCAGATTTGCCTTCCTGTGTCTTTCCAATTCTGTCTTCTGAGGATATAGCCCGGGAAGTGGGCCTGCTGGATCATCTAGTTGCTCAAGGTTTACCTGTTAAAGGCACTTCCATTCTCTTCTGAATAGTGGCTCTTAGAATGTTATGTCCCACTTCCAATTGAGGGTATGCATTTTTCCAAAACCTGTTCAGCATTGACCACATGTAGTTTTGTTTGCTGATGGTTATTGTGAGTGTTGTGAGCTGATACTTCTTTGTGGTTGTGTTTGCCTGTGTCTCATACTCCCTTGAAATTGAGCTTTCAGGCATGTCCTCTTAGTTTTCAAACTGTTACTACAGCTGACTTCTTCAAATTGTTTTCTTGAAGCATGTGCCACATTTTGCAATGTTTTGGCCTTTACCTGCATCAAGACATTTTTAAGGGCAGGTATCATTTGCAGCCCTGCAGTACTTGTGCACATGAAGTGCCCATTAGCACAGATTTCAAAGCTGCTGTTGCAGGTATCGGCCAGAGGACGGCAGCATTTCTACGTTCCCCACTCTGGCACCTAGGGAAACAGATCTTCCTGCCAGTGGTGCTCCTCAGTTATAAATTAGAGTGCAATGTGCCCTGATATACCCCCAAAAGCTTACGTCTCCTTACTTAGGTTTGTTTTTTTCAATTTAATTCATAGGTTTCAGTGGAGCAATATTCCATTCTGTACATGGACCACTTCTTCTCTGTGCATTCCTCTGTTGATAGACATTTTGGTTGCTTCTAAGTGTTGCCTATGGTAAATATTGCTGGAGTGCAGTGTTGCCAGCCTGTGACTTTTGATTCTCATTTTCTCAGGTGATAGGCCCAACAGGGGCTATGATTCATTGATTGGTAGCTGGATGTTTACCTTTTCAAAGCACCTGCATTGTGTGTTCATTAGCGGCTCTTACCACGTCCCAATTAACACCGAGGGTGCGTGTTTTCCCACAACCTCTTCAGCATTTATTGCTTGCAGATTGTTTGCTCATGACCATTCTGACTGGTGTGAGCTGATAGGTTTTTGGAATTTGGGTTTGCATGTCTTTACTAATTCCTAATATTCAGCATTTTCCCACACCTTTCTCTTTTATTTAGACAAAAAATGTGTGAGTACAGTATACCTCTTGAAATTGTCTTCTTCGAAGTTTGCCCTCTTTTGAATTTTGTGGTCGTTTTTCGACCCCAGGATTTTTTTTGAGAGCGGATGTCATTTACATGCCTGCAGTGATTGTGAATATTTAGTGACCATTAGCACTGGGTTTAAAGCGGGTGTTGTTGGAAATGGCCACAAGGCGGCAGCATTTCTCCATTCCCAAATCTGGTTACTAGGGCAGCAGAGCCTTTCTGGAAGTCCTGTTACTAGGTTGTCAATTAGAATGGAATGTGCCAGGAAAAAGCCCCTGAAGTTTATGTCTCATTACTTCTTGTTTGTTGTTTTAATTGCTTTAACCAGGGTAATGATTAGAATACAGTTTGTCCTAGGTGTACACAAACTGGTTCATTCGTACATCATATATGTCTATTCATGTACAGATCCTTTTCCCGTGTAAAGGATTCCAGAGTGTTCTGCACACCTCCCTTGCTATGTGCTCAGGCTTTCTGATATATGTGCTCAATCTGCATTTCTATAGGTATGGTAAACCTAATCGTAATTTATCCATTGCCACCACCTTTCCTTTTAGATACGCATAGTTTGTTTTTGAAGTCTCCGTGTGTCTTTCTCTGTGGAAATATGTCCATTTTTGGTCAGTTGTTAGGTAACACCTGTAAGTGATATCATAGGATAAACGTCTTTTGCTTTCCAACTTACCTCATGTTCTGTGATTACCTCTAGGCTCATCTGTGGTACGTCAAAGAGCAGTGTTCCATTGTTTCCCATGGCTAATATTCCATTGTGTACGTGGACCACTTCTTCTTTACCCATTCATCTGTTGATGGGCATTTAGGTTGCTTCCATGTCTTGGCTATTGTGAATAAGGCTGCAGTGCAGCTTTGGCAGCGTCTGTCTTCTGGATTCTGGTCTTCTCAGGTGAGAGGCACAGCGGTGGGCCTGCTGCATCAAACGGTACCTCAATTTTTACTTTTAAACGCAGCTCCTTTCTGCTCTCATTATTGGCTGTTACCACTTTACATCTCACCAGCAGCTAGAGGGTACACAGTTCTCAAAAAACACTTCAGCATTTATTATTTATAGGCTTTTTGTTGATGGTCAGTCGACCTGTGTGAGTTGAAACCTTTTTGCAGATTAGATTTGCCTGAGTCTAATAATTCCTGAGGTTGAGCTTTTACCCATTTTCCTGTTTGTTTTTTAACAAGAGAGTCAGTCAAACTTACCTCTTCATAGTATCTTCTTGAAAATTTGGCCAGGTTTGAATTTTCTTGTCCATTCCCTACCTCAGCTCAATTGATTAGGGCAGCTGTCCTTTACAGCCCTGAGTCCTTGGGAATGTTAAGAGACCATTAGCTGGGGGCTTAAAGCCGCTCTTGCGGGAAATGGCCACAAGGAGGCAGCATTTCCACATTTCCAACTCTGCGTTTTTGGGCAGCAGAGCCTTCCTGGAAATCGTGTTAGTAGGCTGCAAATTAGAGTGGAAAGTGCCAGGGCACATCCACAAGAGCTTTTATCTCCTTAATTCTTGTTTGTTTTCAATTTATTTTTTATTAATTATCAGAGCAAATTTGATGAAACTATTTTGTTTCTCCTAGGTGTACAGAATCTGGTTCATTATATCAATGTATCTGTCTATTTATCTTTGGATCCTTTACCGTGTAGGTTATTACAGAGCGTTGAGTAGACCTGTCTTGGTATTCCATAGGTATTTTGTGATTATATATTTCATATGTATTAGTACATGTCTGTTAACCCCCATATCGTAATTCATACATTCCTTACACTTTTCCATTTGGTTAAATGTAAAGTTTTTCTCTTAATCCATGCTTTTCCTTCTCTTGGAAATAAGTTCATGAGTATCAATTTTTAGGTAACACCTATAAGTGATGGCATTGGATATCTGTCTTTCACTTTCTTTCTTACTTCAAGTTGGGTGATTATCTCTAGGTCCTTATATGGTGGTACAAACAGCACTGTTTCCCTGTTTTCCATGGCTAGTATTCCATTGTTTACATGGACCACTTCCTCTTTGTGCATTTTTCTGTTGATGGACATTTTGGTTTCTTCCAAGTCTTGGCTATGTTAAATGTTCCTGCAGGGCTTCCCTGGTGGTGCAGTGGTTAAGAGTCCGCCTGCCTATGCAGTGGACACGGGTTCGTGCCCCGGTCCGGGAAGATCCCACATGCCGCCGAGTGGCTAGACCCGTGAGCCATGGCCGCTGAGCCTTCCTGTCCAGAGCCAGTGCTCCGCAACGGGTGAGGCCACAACAGTGAGAGGCCCACTTACCGCCACAAAAGAAGTCCCTGCATTGCAGGATTGCCAGCCTGTGTCTTCTCCATTTTGTTCTGCTCAGCTGATAGTCTCATCAAGGATGTAGCAGATCACATGGTAGCTCAATTTTTACCCTTAAATGCACCTCCATTATGTTCTCACTACTGGCTGTTACCAGTTTATATCCCCCCAGCAGCTAGAGGGTACACAGTTCTCTGAAACCCCTTCATTTTTTCTTTGTAGACTTTTTGCTGAAGAACATTCTGATGGCTGTGAGGTGAACGTTTCTGTAATTGGATCTGCACGGCTTTGTTAATTGCTGATGCTGCACATTTTTCTATTCCCTTTTATTTTAAAGAAAAGAAAGGAAAAGACAAAATGTGCTTAAGATATGCCTTTTGAAATGGTCTTCTTGAAATGTTGACGTCTTTTGAATTTTCTGATCGATTTATGACCACAGGATTTTTTTTTTTGATGACAGGTGTCATTTAGAGGCCTGCCATTATTTTGAATATTAAGTCACCATTACCACTGTTGTGTGAAACGACCAGAAGGCGGCAGCACTTCTCCTTACCAAATCTGCTTACTAGGGCAACAGAGTCATGATGGAAATTGTGTTGTAGGTTGTAAATTAGAACGGAATGTGCCAGGAAAAGTCCCTTAAGATTATATCTCATTACTTCTTGTTCCTTTTTTAAATTTAATTTTTATTCTTTATCACAGCAAATTAGATTACAATGTTTTGTTTGCTGTAGGTGTGCAAGATGTGGTTCTTTTACACATATACATATATCTATTCTTCTTCAGATCCTTTTCCCATGTAGGTTAGGACACAACGTTGTGTAGTCTTCCCTTGGTATGCCGTAGGTGTTTGGTGATTTATATATTTCACATGTGTTTTTATATCTCTGTTAACCCCAATATCGTAATGTATCCAATCCTCACAGCTTTCCATATGGTGAACCATAAGTTGGTTTAATGAATCTGTGATTGCCTTTCTCTCTGGAAATATCTTCATTGGTATCAAGTTTTAGGTAACACCCATAAGTGATAGGATATGTGTCTTTCGCTTTCTCACTTACTACCAGTTGCAATGATTACCTCTAGACTCCTCTATGGTCCTGCAAATGGCATTGTTTCACTTTTTGCCTTGGCTAATATTCCATCTGTACACATACCAGTTCTTCTGTGTCCACTCATCTCTTGATGGACTTTTTGGTTGCTTCCATGTGTTGGCTATTGTAATACTTCCACAGTGCAGATTTGCCTTCCTGTGTCTTTCCAATTCTGTCTTCTGAGGATATAGCCCGGGAAGTGGGCCTGCTGGATCATCTAGTTGCTCAAGGTTTACCTGTTAAAGGCACTTCCATTCTCTTCTGAATAGTGGCTCTTAGAATGTTATGTCCCACTTCCAATTGAGGGTATGCATTTTTCCAAAACCTGTTCAGCATTGACCACATGTAGTTTTGTTTGCTGATGGTTATTGTGAGTGTTGTGAGCTGATACTTCTTTGTGGTTGTGTTTGCCTGTGTCTCATACTCCCTTGAAATTGAGCTTTCAGGCATGTCCTCTTAGTTTTCAAACTGTTACTACAGCTGACTTCTTCAAATTGTTTTCTTGAAGCATGTGCCACATTTTGCAATGTTTTGGCCTTTACCTGCATCAAGACATTTTTAAGGGCAGGTATCATTTGCAGCCCTGCAGTACTTGTGCACATGAAGTGCCCATTAGCACAGATTTCAAAGCTGCTGTTGCAGGTATCGGCCAGAGGACGGCAGCATTTCTACGTTCCCCACTCTGGCACCTAGGGAAACAGATCTTCCTGCCAGTGGTGCTCCTCAGTTATAAATTAGAGTGCAATGTGCCCTGATATACCCCCAAAAGCTTACGTCTCCTTACTTAGGTTTGTTTTTTTCAATTTAATTCATAGGTTTCAGTGGAGCAATATTCCATTCTGTACATGGACCACTTCTTCTCTGTGCATTCCTCTGTTGATAGACATTTTGGTTGCTTCTAAGTGTTGCCTATGGTAAATATTGCTGGAGTGCAGTGTTGCCAGCCTGTGACTTTTGATTCTCATTTTCTCAGGTGATAGGCCCAACAGGGGCTATGATTCATTGATTGGTAGCTGGATGTTTACCTTTTCAAAGCACCTGCATTGTGTGTTCATTAGCGGCTCTTACCACGTCCCAATTAACACCGAGGGTGCGTGTTTTCCCACAACCTCTTCAGCATTTATTGCTTGCAGATTGTTTGCTCATGACCATTCTGACTGGTGTGAGCTGATAGGTTTTTGGAATTTGGGTTTGCATGTCTTTACTAATTCCTAATATTCAGCATTTTCCCACACCTTTCTCTTTTATTTAGACAAAAAATGTGTGAGTACAGTATACCTCTTGAAATTGTCTTCTTCGAAGTTTGCCCTCTTTTGAATTTTGTGGTCGTTTTTCGACCCCAGGATTTTTTTTGAGAGCGGATGTCATTTACATGCCTGCAGTGATTGTGAATATTTAGTGACCATTAGCACTGGGTTTAAAGCGGGTGTTGTTGGAAATGGCCACAAGGCGGCAGCATTTCTCCATTCCCAAATCTGGTTACTAGGGCAGCAGAGCCTTTCTGGAAGTCCTGTTACTAGGTTGTCAATTAGAATGGAATGTGCCAGGAAAAAGCCCCTGAAGTTTATGTCTCATTACTTCTTGTTTGTTGTTTTAATTGCTTTAACCAGGGTAATGATTAGAATACAGTTTGTCCTAGGTGTACACAAACTGGTTCATTCGTACATCATATATGTCTATTCATGTACAGATCCTTTTCCCGTGTAAAGGATTCCAGAGTGTTCTGCACACCTCCCTTGCTATGTGCTCAGGCTTTCTGATATATGTGCTCAATCTGCATTTCTATAGGTATGGTAAACCTAATCGTAATTTATCCATTGCCACCACCTTTCCTTTTAGATACGCATAGTTTGTTTTTGAAGTCTCCGTGTGTCTTTCTCTGTGGAAATATGTCCATTTTTGGTCAGTTGTTAGGTAACACCTGTAAGTGATATCATAGGATAAACGTCTTTTGCTTTCCAACTTACCTCATGTTCTGTGATTACCTCTAGGCTCATCTGTGGTACGTCAAAGAGCAGTGTTCCATTGTTTCCCATGGCTAATATTCCATTGTGTACGTGGACCACTTCTTCTTTACCCATTCATCTGTTGATGGGCATTTAGGTTGCTTCCATGTCTTGGCTATTGTGAATAAGGCTGCAGTGCAGCTTTGGCAGCGTCTGTCTTCTGGATTCTGGTCTTCTCAGGTGAGAGGCACAGCGGTGGGCCTGCTGCATCAAACGGTACCTCAATTTTTACTTTTAAACGCAGCTCCTTTCTGCTCTCATTATTGGCTGTTACCACTTTACATCTCACCAGCAGCTAGAGGGTACACAGTTCTCAAAAAACACTTCAGCATTTATTATTTATAGGCTTTTTGTTGATGGTCAGTCGACCTGTGTGAGTTGAAACCTTTTTGCAGATTAGATTTGCCTGAGTCTAATAATTCCTGAGGTTGAGCTTTTACCCATTTTCCTGTTTGTTTTTTAACAAGAGAGTCAGTCAAACTTACCTCTTCATAGTATCTTCTTGAAAATTTGGCCAGGTTTGAATTTTCTTGTCCATTCCCTACCTCAGCTCAATTGATTAGGGCAGCTGTCCTTTACAGCCCTGAGTCCTTGGGAATGTTAAGAGACCATTAGCTGGGGGCTTAAAGCCGCTCTTGCGGGAAATGGCCACAAGGAGGCAGCATTTCCACATTTCCAACTCTGCGTTTTTGGGCAGCAGAGCCTTCCTGGAAATCGTGTTAGTAGGCTGCAAATTAGAGTGGAAAGTGCCAGGGCACATCCACAAGAGCTTTTATCTCCTTAATTCTTGTTTGTTTTCAATTTATTTTTTATTAATTATCAGAGCAAATTTGATGAAACTATTTTGTTTCTCCTAGGTGTACAGAATCTGGTTCATTATATCAATGTATCTGTCTATTTATCTTTGGATCCTTTACCGTGTAGGTTATTACAGAGCGTTGAGTAGACCTGTCTTGGTATTCCATAGGTATTTTGTGATTATATATTTCATATGTATTAGTACATGTCTGTTAACCCCCATATCGTAATTCATACATTCCTTACACTTTTCCATTTGGTTAAATGTAAAGTTTTTCTCTTAATCCATGCTTTTCCTTCTCTTGGAAATAAGTTCATGAGTATCAATTTTTAGGTAACACCTATAAGTGATGGCATTGGATATCTGTCTTTCACTTTCTTTCTTACTTCAAGTTGGGTGATTATCTCTAGGTCCTTATATGGTGGTACAAACAGCACTGTTTCCCTGTTTTCCATGGCTAGTATTCCATTGTTTACATGGACCACTTCCTCTTTGTGCATTTTTCTGTTGATGGACATTTTGGTTTCTTCCAAGTCTTGGCTATGTTAAATGTTCCTGCAGGGCTTCCCTGGTGGTGCAGTGGTTAAGAGTCCGCCTGCCTATGCAGTGGACACGGGTTCGTGCCCCGGTCCGGGAAGATCCCACATGCCGCCGAGTGGCTAGACCCGTGAGCCATGGCCGCTGAGCCTTCCTGTCCAGAGCCAGTGCTCCGCAACGGGTGAGGCCACAACAGTGAGAGGCCCACTTACCGCCACAAAAGAAGTCCCTGCATTGCAGGATTGCCAGCCTGTGTCTTCTCCATTTTGTTCTGCTCAGCTGATAGTCTCATCAAGGATGTAGCAGATCACATGGTAGCTCAATTTTTACCCTTAAATGCACCTCCATTATGTTCTCACTACTGGCTGTTACCAGTTTATATCCCCCCAGCAGCTAGAGGGTACACAGTTCTCTGAAACCCCTTCATTTTTTCTTTGTAGACTTTTTGCTGAAGAACATTCTGATGGCTGTGAGGTGAACGTTTCTGTAATTGGATCTGCACGGCTTTGTTAATTGCTGATGCTGCACATTTTTCTATTCCCTTTTATTTTAAAGAAAAGAAAGGAAAAGACAAAATGTGCTTAAGATATGCCTTTTGAAATGGTCTTCTTGAAATGTTGACGTCTTTTGAATTTTCTGATCGATTTATGACCACAGGATTTTTTTTTTTTGATGACAGGTGTCATTTAGAGGCCTGCCATTATTTTGAATATTAAGTCACCATTACCACTGTTGTGTGAAACGACCAGAAGGCGGCAGCACTTCTCCTTACCAAATCTGCTTACTAGGGCAACAGAGTCATGATGGAAATTGTGTTGTAGGTTGTAAATTAGAACGGAATGTGCCAGGAAAAGTCCCTTAAGATTATATCTCATTACTTCTTGTTCCTTTTTTAAATTTAATTTTTATTCTTTATCACAGCAAATTAGATTACAATGTTTTGTTTGCTGTAGGTGTGCAAGATGTGGTTCTTTTACACATATACATATATCTATTCTTCTTCAGATCCTTTTCCCATGTAGGTTAGGACACAACGTTGTGTAGTCTTCCCTTGGTATGCCGTAGGTGTTTGGTGATTTATATATTTCACATGTGTTTTTATATCTCTGTTAACCCCAATATCGTAATGTATCCAATCCTCACAGCTTTCCATATGGTGAACCATAAGTTGGTTTAATGAATCTGTGATTGCCTTTCTCTCTGGAAATATCTTCATTGGTATCAAGTTTTAGGTAACACCCATAAGTGATAGGATATGTGTCTTTCGCTTTCTCACTTACTACCAGTTGCAATGATTACCTCTAGACTCCTCTATGGTCCTGCAAATGGCATTGTTTCACTTTTTGCCTTGGCTAATATTCCATCTGTACACATACCAGTTCTTCTGTGTCCACTCATCTCTTGATGGACGTTTTGGTTGCTTCCATGTGTTGGCTATTGTAATACTTCCACAGTGCAGATTTGCCTTCCTGTGTCTTTCCAATTCTGTCTTCTGAGGATATAGCCCGGGAAGTGGGCCTGCTGGATCATCTAGTTGCTCAAGGTTTACCTGTTAAAGGCACTTCCATTCTCTTCTGAATAGTGGCTCTTAGAATGTTATGTCCCACTTCCAATTGAGGGTATGCATTTTTCCAAAACCTGTTCAGCATTGACCACATGTAGTTTTGTTTGCTGATGGTTATTGTGAGTGTTGTGAGCTGATACTTCTTTGTGGTTGTGTTTGCCTGTGTCTCATACTCCCTTGAAATTGAGCTTTCAGGCATGTCCTCTTAGTTTTCAAACTGTTACTACAGCTGACTTCTTCAAATTGTTTTCTTGAAGCATGTGCCACATTTTGCAATGTTTTGGCCTTTACCTGCATCAAGACATTTTTAAGGGCAGGTATCATTTGCAGCCCTGCAGTACTTGTGCACATGAAGTGTCCATTAGCACAGATTTCAAAGCTGCTGTTGCAGGTATCGGCCAGAGGACGGCAGCATTTCTACGTTCCCCACTCTGGCACCTAGGGAAACAGATCTTCCTGCCAGTGGTGCTCCTCAGTTATAAATTAGAGTGCAATGTGCCCTGATATACCCCCAAAAGCTTACGTCTCCTTACTTAGGTTTGTTTTTTTCAATTTAATTCATAGGTTTCAGTGGAGCAATATTCCATTCTGTACATGGACCACTTCTTCTCTGTGCATTCCTCTGTTGATAGACATTTTGGTTGCTTCTAAGTGTTGCCTATGGTAAATATTGCTGGAGTGCAGTGTTGCCAGCCTGTGACTTTTGATTCTCATTTTCTCAGGTGATAGGCCCAACAGGGGCTATGATTCATTGATTGGTAGCTGGATGTTTACCTTTTCAAAGCACCTGCATTGTGTGTTCATTAGCGGCTCTTACCACGTCCCAATTAACACCGAGGGTGCGTGTTTTCCCACAACCTCTTCAGCATTTATTGCTTGCAGATTGTTTGCTCATGACCATTCTGACTGGTGTGAGCTGATAGGTTTTTGGAATTTGGGTTTGCATGTCTTTACTAATTCCTAATATTCAGCATTTTCCCACACCTTTCTCTTTTATTTAGACAAAAAATGTGTGAGTACAGTATACCTCTTGAAATTGTCTTCTTCGAAGTTTGCCCTCTTTTGAATTTTGTGGTCGTTTTTCGACCCCAGGATTTTTTTTGAGAGCGGATGTCATTTACATGCCTGCAGTGATTGTGAATATTTAGTGACCATTAGCACTGGGTTTAAAGCGGGTGTTGTTGGAAATGGCCACAAGGCGGCAGCATTTCTCCATTCCCAAATCTGGTTACTAGGGCAGCAGAGCCTTTCTGGAAGTCCTGTTACTAGGTTGTCAATTAGAATGGAATGTGCCAGGAAAAAGCCCCTGAAGTTTATGTCTCATTACTTCTTGTTTGTTGTTTTAATTGCTTTAACCAGGGTAATGATTAGAATACAGTTTGTCCTAGGTGTACACAAACTGGTTCATTCGTACATCATATATGTCTATTCATGTACAGATCCTTTTCCCGTGTAAAGGATTCCAGAGTGTTCTGCACACCTCCCTTGCTATGTGCTCAGGCTTTCTGATATATGTGCTCAATCTGCATTTCTATAGGTATGGTAAACCTAATCGTAATTTATCCATTGCCACCACCTTTCCTTTTAGATACGCATAGTTTGTTTTTGAAGTCTCCGTGTGTCTTTCTCTGTGGAAATATGTCCATTTTTGGTCAGTTGTTAGGTAACACCTGTAAGTGATATCATAGGATAAACGTCTTTTGCTTTCCAACTTACCTCATGTTCTGTGATTACCTCTAGGCTCATCTGTGGTACGTCAAAGAGCAGTGTTCCATTGTTTCCCATGGCTAATATTCCATTGTGTACGTGGACCACTTCTTCTTTACCCATTCATCTGTTGATGGGCATTTAGGTTGCTTCCATGTCTTGGCTATTGTGAATAAGGCTGCAGTGCAGCTTTGGCAGCGTCTGTCTTCTGGATTCTGGTCTTCTCAGGTGAGAGGCACAGCGGTGGGCCTGCTGCATCAAACGGTACCTCAATTTTTACTTTTAAACGCAGCTCCTTTCTGCTCTCATTATTGGCTGTTACCACTTTACATCTCACCAGCAGCTAGAGGGTACACAGTTCTCAAAAAACACTTCAGCATTTATTATTTATAGGCTTTTTGTTGATGGTCAGTCGACCTGTGTGAGTTGAAACCTTTTTGCAGATTAGATTTGCCTGAGTCTAATAATTCCTGAGGTTGAGCTTTTACCCATTTTCCTGTTTGTTTTTTAACAAGAGAGTCAGTCAAACTTACCTCTTCATAGTATCTTCTTGAAAATTTGGCCAGGTTTGAATTTTCTTGTCCATTCCCTACCTCAGCTCAATTGATTAGGGCAGCTGTCCTTTACAGCCCTGAGTCCTTGGGAATGTTAAGAGACCATTAGCTGGGGGCTTAAAGCCGCTCTTGCGGGAAATGGCCACAAGGAGGCAGCATTTCCACATTTCCAACTCTGCGTTTTTGGGCAGCAGAGCCTTCCTGGAAATCGTGTTAGTAGGCTGCAAATTAGAGTGGAAAGTGCCAGGGCACATCCACAAGAGCTTTTATCTCCTTAATTCTTGTTTTTTTTCAATTTATTTTTTATTAATTATCAGAGCAAATTTGATGAAACTATTTTGTTTCTCCTAGGTGTACAGAATCTGGTTCATTATATCAATGTATCTGTCTATTTATCTTTGGATCCTTTACCGTGTAGGTTATTACAGAGCGTTGAGTAGACCTGTCTTGGTATTCCATAGGTATTTTGTGATTATATATTTCATATGTATTAGTACATGTCTGTTAACCCCCATATCGTAATTCATACATTCCTTACACTTTTCCATTTGGTTAAATGTAAAGTTTTTCTCTTAATCCATGCTTTTCCTTCTCTTGGAAATAAGTTCATGAGTATCAATTTTTAGGTAACACCTATAAGTGATGGCATTGGATATCTGTCTTTCACTTTCTTTCTTACTTCAAGTTGGGTGATTATCTCTAGGTCCTTATATGGTGGTACAAACAGCACTGTTTCCCTGTTTTCCATGGCTAGTATTCCATTGTTTACATGGACCACTTCCTCTTTGTGCATTTTTCTGTTGATGGACATTTTGGTTTCTTCCAAGTCTTGGCTATGTTAAATGTTCCTGCAGGGCTTCCCTGGTGGTGCAGTGGTTAAGAGTCCGCCTGCCTATGCAGTGGACACGGGTTCGTGCCCCGGTCCGGGAAGATCCCACATGCCGCCGAGTGGCTAGACCCGTGAGCCATGGCCGCTGAGCCTTCCTGTCCAGAGCCAGTGCTCCGCAACGGGTGAGGCCACAACAGTGAGAGGCCCACTTACCGCCACAAAAGAAGTCCCTGCATTGCAGGATTGCCAGCCTGTGTCTTCTCCATTTTGTTCTGCTCAGCTGATAGTCTCATCAAGGATGTAGCAGATCACATGGTAGCTCAATTTTTACCCTTAAATGCACCTCCATTATGTTCTCACTACTGGCTGTTACCAGTTTATATCCCCCCAGCAGCTAGAGGGTACACAGTTCTCTGAAACCCCTTCATTTTTTCTTTGTAGACTTTTTGCTGAAGAACATTCTGATGGCTGTGAGGTGAACGTTTCTGTAATTGGATCTGCACGGCTTTGTTAATTGCTGATGCTGCACATTTTTCTATTCCCTTTTATTTTAAAGAAAAGAAAGGAAAAGACAAAATGTGCTTAAGATATGCCTTTTGAAATGGTCTTCTTGAAATGTTGACGTCTTTTGAATTTTCTGATCGATTTATGACCACAGGATTTTTTTTTTTTGATGACAGGTGTCATTTAGAGGCCTGCCATTATTTTGAATATTAAGTCACCATTACCACTGTTGTGTGAAACGACCAGAAGGCGGCAGCACTTCTCCTTACCAAATCTGCTTACTAGGGCAACAGAGTCATGATGGAAATTGTGTTGTAGGTTGTAAATTAGAACGGAATGTGCCAGGAAAAGTCCCTTAAGATTATATCTCATTACTTCTTGTTCCTTTTTTAAATTTAATTTTTATTCTTTATCACAGCAAATTAGATTACAATGTTTTGTTTGCTGTAGGTGTGCAAGATGTGGTTCTTTTACACATATACATATATCTATTCTTCTTCAGATCCTTTTCCATGTAGGTTAGGACACAACGTTGTGTAGTCTTCCCTTGGTATGCCGTAGGTTTTTATATCTGTTTTTATATCTGTTTTTATATCTCTGTTAACCCCAATATCGTAATGTATCCAATCCTCACAGCTTTCCATATGGTGAACCATAAGTTGGTTTAATGAATCTGTGATTGCCTTTCTCTCTGGAAATATCTTCATTGGTATCAAGTTTTAGGTAACACCCATAAGTGATAGGATATGTGTCTTTCGCTTTCTCACTTACTACCAGTTGCAATGATTACCTCTAGACTCCTCTATGGTCCTGCAAATGGCATTGTTTCACTTTTTGCCTTGGCTAATATTCCATCTGTACACATACCAGTTCTTCTGTGTCCACTCATCTCTTGATGGACGTTTTGGTTGCTTCCATGTGTTGGCTATTGTAATACTTCCACAGTGCAGATTTGCCTTCCTGTGTCTTTCCAATTCTGTCTTCTGAGGATATAGCCCGGGAAGTGGGCCTGCTGGATCATCTAGTTGCTCAAGGTTTACCTGTTAAAGGCACTTCCATTCTCTTCCGAATAGTGGCTCTTAGAATGTTATGTCCCACTTCCAATTGAGGGTATGCATTTTTCCAAAACCTGTTCAGCATTGACCACATGTAGTTTTGTTTGCTGATGGTTATTGTGAGTGTTGTGAGCTGATACTTCTTTGTGGTTGTGTTTGCCTGTGTCTCATACTCCCTTGAAATTGAGCTTTCAGGCATGTCCTCTTAGTTTTCAAACTGTTACTACAGCTGACTTCTTCAAATTGTTTTCTTGAAGCATGTGCCACATTTTGCAATGTTTTGGCCTTTACCTGCATCAAGACATTTTTAAGGGCAGGTATCATTTGCAGCCCTGCAGTACTTGTGCACATGAAGTGCCCATTAGCACAGATTTCAAAGCTGCTGTTGCAGGTATCGGCCAGAGGACGGCAGCATTTCTACGTTCCCCACTCTGGCACCTCGGGAAACAGATCTTCCTGCCAGTGGTGCTCCTCAGTTATAAATTAGAGTGCAATGTGCCCTGATATACCCCCAAAAGCTTACGTCTCCTTACTTAGGTTTGTTTTTTTCAATTTAATTCATAGGTTTCAGTGGAGCAATATTCCATTCTGTACATGGACCACTTCTTCTCTGTGCATTCCTCTGTTGATAGACATTTTGGTTGCTTCTAAGTGTTGCCTATGGTAAATATTGCTGGAGTGCAGTGTTGCCAGCCTGTGACTTTTGATTCTCATTTTCTCAGGTGATAGGCCCAACAGGGGCTATGATTCATTGATTGGTAGCTGGATGTTTACCTTTTCAAAGCACCTGCATTGTGTGTTCATTAGCGGCTCTTACCACGTCCCAATTAACACCGAGGGTGCGTGTTTTCCCACAACCTCTTCAGCATTTATTGCTTGCAGATTGTTTGCTCATGACCATTCTGACTGGTGTGAGCTGATAGGTTTTTGGAATTTGGGTTTGCATGTCTTTACTAATTCCTAATATTCAGCATTTTCCCACACCTTTCTCTTTTATTTAGACAAAAAATGTGTGAGTACAGTATACCTCTTGAAATTGTCTTCTTCGAAGTTTGCCCTCTTTTGAATTTTGTGGTCGTTTTTCGACCCCAGGATTTTTTTTGAGAGCGGATGTCATTTACATGCCTGCAGTGATTGTGAATATTTAGTGACCATTAGCACTGGGTTTAAAGCGGGTGTTGTTGGAAATGGCCACAAGGCGGCAGCATTTCTCCATTCCCAAATCTGGTTACTAGGGCAGCAGAGCCTTTCTGGAAGTCCTGTTACTAGGTTGTCAATTAGAATGGAATGTGCCAGGAAAAAGCCCCTGAAGTTTATGTCTCATTACTTCTTGTTTGTTGTTTTAATTGCTTTAACCAGGGTAATGATTAGAATACAGTTTGTCCTAGGTGTACACAAACTGGTTCATTCGTACATCATATATGTCTATTCATGTACAGATCCTTTTCCCGTGTAAAGGATTCCAGAGTGTTCTGCACACCTCCCTTGCTATGTGCTCAGGCTTTCTGATATATGTGCTCAATCTGCATTTCTATAGGTATGGTAAACCTAATCGTAATTTATCCATTGCCACCACCTTTCCTTTTAGATACGCATAGTTTGTTTTTGAAGTCTCCGTGTGTCTTTCTCTGTGGAAATATGTCCATTTTTGGTCAGTTGTTAGGTAACACCTGTAAGTGATATCATAGGATAAACGTCTTTTGCTTTCCAACTTACCTCATGTTCTGTGATTACCTCTAGGCTCATCTGTGGTACGTCAAAGAGCAGTGTTCCATTGTTTCCCATGGCTAATATTCCATTGTGTACGTGGACCACTTCTTCTTTACCCATTCATCTGTTGATGGGCATTTAGGTTGCTTCCATGTCTTGGCTATTGTGAATAAGGCTGCAGTGCAGCTTTGGCAGCGTCTGTCTTCTGGATTCTGGTCTTCTCAGGTGAGAGGCACAGCGGTGGGCCTGCTGCATCAAACGGTACCTCAATTTTTACTTTTAAACGCAGCTCCTTTCTGCTCTCATTATTGGCTGTTACCACTTTACATCTCACCAGCAGCTAGAGGGTACACAGTTCTCAAAAAACACTTCAGCATTTATTATTTATAGGCTTTTTGTTGATGGTCAGTCGACCTGTGTGAGTTGAAACCTTTTTGCAGATTAGATTTGCCTGAGTCTAATAATTCCTGAGGTTGAGCTTTTACCCATTTTCCTGTTTGTTTTTTAACAAGAGAGTCAGTCAAACTTACCTCTTCATAGTATCTTCTTGAAAATTTGGCCAGGTTTGAATTTTCTTGTCCATTCCCTACCTCAGCTCAATTGATTAGGGCAGCTGTCCTTTACAGCCCTGAGTCCTTGGGAATGTTAAGAGACCATTAGCTGGGGGCTTAAAGCCGCTCTTGCGGGAAATGGCCACAAGGAGGCAGCATTTCCACATTTCCAACTCTGCGTTTTTGGGCAGCAGAGCCTTCCTGGAAATCGTGTTAGTAGGCTGCAAATTAGAGTGGAAAGTGCCAGGGCACATCCACAAGAGCTTTTATCTCCTTAATTCTTGTTTTTTTTCAATTTATTTTTTATTAATTATCAGAGCAAATTTGATGAAACTATTTTGTTTCTCCTAGGTGTACAGAATCTGGTTCATTATATCAATGTATCTGTCTATTTATCTTTGGATCCTTTACCGTGTAGGTTATTACAGAGCGTTGAGTAGACCTGTCTTGGTATTCCATAGGTATTTTGTGATTATATATTTCATATGTATTAGTACATGTCTGTTAACCCCCATATCGTAATTCATACATTCCTTACACTTTTCCATTTGGTTAAATGTAAAGTTTTTCTCTTAATCCATGCTTTTCCTTCTCTTGGAAATAAGTTCATGAGTATCAATTTTTAGGTAACACCTATAAGTGATGGCATTGGATATCTGTCTTTCACTTTCTTTCTTACTTCAAGTTGGGTGATTATCTCTAGGTCCTTATATGGTGGTACAAACAGCACTGTTTCCCTGTTTTCCATGGCTAGTATTCCATTGTTTACATGGACCACTTCCTCTTTGTGCATTTTTCTGTTGATGGACATTTTGGTTTCTTCCAAGTCTTGGCTATGTTAAATGTTCCTGCAGGGCTTCCCTGGTGGTGCAGTGGTTAAGAGTCCGCCTGCCTATGCAGTGGACACGGGTTCGTGCCCCGGTCCGGGAAGATCCCACATGCCGCCGAGTGGCTAGACCCGTGAGCCATGGCCGCTGAGCCTTCCTGTCCAGAGCCAGTGCTCCGCAACGGGTGAGGCCACAACAGTGAGAGGCCCACTTACCGCCACAAAAGAAGTCCCTGCATTGCAGGATTGCCAGCCTGTGTCTTCTCCATTTTGTTCTGCTCAGCTGATAGTCTCATCAAGGATGTAGCAGATCACATGGTAGCTCAATTTTTACCCTTAAATGCACCTCCATTATGTTCTCACTACTGGCTGTTACCAGTTTATATCCCCCCAGCAGCTAGAGGGTACACAGTTCTCTGAAACCCCTTCATTTTTTCTTTGTAGACTTTTTGCTGAAGAACATTCTGATGGCTGTGAGGTGAACGTTTCTGTAATTGGATCTGCACGGCTTTGTTAATTGCTGATGCTGCACATTTTTCTATTCCCTTTTATTTTAAAGAAAAGAAAGGAAAAGACAAAATGTGCTTAAGATATGCCTTTTGAAATGGTCTTCTTGAAATGTTGACGTCTTTTGAATTTTCTGATCGATTTATGACCACAGGATTTTTTTTTTTTGATGACAGGTGTCATTTAGAGGCCTGCCATTATTTTGAATATTAAGTCACCATTACCACTGTTGTGTGAAACGACCAGAAGGCGGCAGCACTTCTCCTTACCAAATCTGCTTACTAGGGCAACAGAGTCATGATGGAAATTGTGTTGTAGGTTGTAAATTAGAACGGAATGTGCCAGGAAAAGTCCCTTAAGATTATATCTCATTACTTCTTGTTCCTTTTTTAAATTTAATTTTTATTCTTTATCACAGCAAATTAGATTACAATGTTTTGTTTGCTGTAGGTGTGCAAGATGTGGTTCTTTTACACATATACATATATCTATTCTTCTTCAGATCCTTTTCCATGTAGGTTAGGACACAACGTTGTGTAGTCTTCCCTTGGTATGCCGTAGGTTTTTATATCTGTTTTTATATCTGTTTTTATATCTCTGTTAACCCCAATATCGTAATGTATCCAATCCTCACAGCTTTCCATATGGTGAACCATAAGTTGGTTTAATGAATCTGTGATTGCCTTTCTCTCTGGAAATATCTTCATTGGTATCAAGTTTTAGGTAACACCCATAAGTGATAGGATATGTGTCTTTCGCTTTCTCACTTACTACCAGTTGCAATGATTACCTCTAGACTCCTCTATGGTCCTGCAAATGGCATTGTTTCACTTTTTGCCTTGGCTAATATTCCATCTGTACACATACCAGTTCTTCTGTGTCCACTCATCTCTTGATGGACGTTTTGGTTGCTTCCATGTGTTGGCTATTGTAATACTTCCACAGTGCAGATTTGCCTTCCTGTGTCTTTCCAATTCTGTCTTCTGAGGATATAGCCCGGGAAGTGGGCCTGCTGGATCATCTAGTTGCTCAAGGTTTACCTGTTAAAGGCACTTCCATTCTCTTCCGAATAGTGGCTCTTAGAATGTTATGTCCCACTTCCAATTGAGGGTATGCATTTTTCCAAAACCTGTTCAGCATTGACCACATGTAGTTTTGTTTGCTGATGGTTATTGTGAGTGTTGTGAGCTGATACTTCTTTGTGGTTGTGTTTGCCTGTGTCTCATACTCCCTTGAAATTGAGCTTTCAGGCATGTCCTCTTAGTTTTCAAACTGTTACTACAGCTGACTTCTTCAAATTGTTTTCTTGAAGCATGTGCCACATTTTGCAATGTTTTGGCCTTTACCTGCATCAAGACATTTTTAAGGGCAGGTATCATTTGCAGCCCTGCAGTACTTGTGCACATGAAGTGCCCATTAGCACAGATTTCAAAGCTGCTGTTGCAGGTATCGGCCAGAGGACGGCAGCATTTCTACGTTCCCCACTCTGGCACCTCGGGAAACAGATCTTCCTGCCAGTGGTGCTCCTCAGTTATAAATTAGAGTGCAATGTGCCCTGATATACCCCCAAAAGCTTACGTCTCCTTACTTAGGTTTGTTTTTTTCAATTTAATTCATAGGTTTCAGTGGAGCAATATTCCATTCTGTACATGGACCACTTCTTCTCTGTGCATTCCTCTGTTGATAGACATTTTGGTTGCTTCTAAGTGTTGCCTATGGTAAATATTGCTGGAGTGCAGTGTTGCCAGCCTGTGACTTTTGATTCTCATTTTCTCAGGTGATAGGCCCAACAGGGGCTATGATTCATTGATTGGTAGCTGGATGTTTACCTTTTCAAAGCACCTGCATTGTGTGTTCATTAGCGGCTCTTACCACGTCCCAATTAACACCGAGGGTGCGTGTTTTCCCACAACCTCTTCAGCATTTATTGCTTGCAGATTGTTTGCTCATGACCATTCTGACTGGTGTGAGCTGATAGGTTTTTGGAATTTGGGTTTGCATGTCTTTACTAATTCCTAATATTCAGCATTTTCCCACACCTTTCTCTTTTATTTAGACAAAAAATGTGTGAGTACAGTATACCTCTTGAAATTGTCTTCTTCGAAGTTTGCCCTCTTTTGAATTTTGTGGTCGTTTTTCGACCCCAGGATTTTTTTTGAGAGCGGATGTCATTTACATGCCTGCAGTGATTGTGAATATTTAGTGACCATTAGCACTGGGTTTAAAGCGGGTGTTGTTGGAAATGGCCACAAGGCGGCAGCATTTCTCCATTCCCAAATCTGGTTACTAGGGCAGCAGAGCCTTTCTGGAAGTCCTGTTACTAGGTTGTCAATTAGAATGGAATGTGCCAGGAAAAAGCCCCTGAAGTTTATGTCTCATTACTTCTTGTTTGTTGTTTTAATTGCTTTAACCAGGGTAATGATTAGAATACAGTTTGTCCTAGGTGTACACAAACTGGTTCATTCGTACATCATATATGTCTATTCATGTACAGATCCTTTTCCCGTGTAAAGGATTCCAGAGTGTTCTGCACACCTCCCTTGCTATGTGCTCAGGCTTTCTGATATATGTGCTCAATCTGCATTTCTATAGGTATGGTAAACCTAATCGTAATTTATCCATTGCCACCACCTTTCCTTTTAGATACGCATAGTTTGTTTTTGAAGTCTCCGTGTGTCTTTCTCTGTGGAAATATGTCCATTTTTGGTCAGTTGTTAGGTAACACCTGTAAGTGATATCATAGGATAAACGTCTTTTGCTTTCCAACTTACCTCATGTTCTGTGATTACCTCTAGGCTCATCTGTGGTACGTCAAAGAGCAGTGTTCCATTGTTTCCCATGGCTAATATTCCATTGTGTACGTGGACCACTTCTTCTTTACCCATTCATCTGTTGATGGGCATTTAGGTTGCTTCCATGTCTTGGCTATTGTGAATAAGGCTGCAGTGCAGCTTTGGCAGCGTCTGTCTTCTGGATTCTGGTCTTCTCAGGTGAGAGGCACAGCGGTGGGCCTGCTGCATCAAACGGTACCTCAATTTTTACTTTTAAACGCAGCTCCGTTCTGCTCTCATTATTGGCTGTTACCACTTTACATCTCACCAGCAGCTAGAGGGTACACAGTTCTCAAAAAACACTTCAGCATTTATTATTTATAGGCTTTTTGTTGATGGTCAGTCGACCTGTGTGAGTTGAAACCTTTTTGCAGATTAGATTTGCCTGAGTCTAATAATTCCTGAGGTTGAGCTTTTACCCATTTTCCTGTTTGTTTTTTAACAAGAGAGTCAGTCAAACTTACCTCTTCATAGTATCTTCTTGAAAATTTGGCCAGGTTTGAATTTTCTTGTCCATTCCCTACCTCAGCTCAATTGATTAGGGCAGCTGTCCTTTACAGCCCTGAGTCCTTGGGAATGTTAAGAGACCATTAGCTGGGGGCTTAAAGCCGCTCTTGCGGGAAATGGCCACAAGGAGGCAGCATTTCCACATTTCCAACTCTGCGTTTTTGGGCAGCAGAGCCTTCCTGGAAATCGTGTTAGTAGGCTGCAAATTAGAGTGGAAAGTGCCAGGGCACATCCACAAGAGCTTTTATCTCCTTAATTCTTGTTTTTTTTCAATTTATTTTTTATTAATTATCAGAGCAAATTTGATGAAACTATTTTGTTTCTCCTAGGTGTACAGAATCTGGTTCATTATATCAATGTATCTGTCTATTTATCTTTGGATCCTTTACCGTGTAGGTTATTACAGAGCGTTGAGTAGACCTGTCTTGGTATTCCATAGGTATTTTGTGATTATATATTTCATATGTATTAGTACATGTCTGTTAACCCCCATATCGTAATTCATACATTCCTTACACTTTTCCATTTGGTTAAATGTAAAGTTTTTCTCTTAATCCATGCTTTTCCTTCTCTTGGAAATAAGTTCATGAGTATCAATTTTTAGGTAACACCTATAAGTGATGGCATTGGATATCTGTCTTTCACTTTCTTTCTTACTTCAAGTTGGGTGATTATCTCTAGGTCCTTATATGGTGGTACAAACAGCACTGTTTCCCTGTTTTCCATGGCTAGTATTCCATTGTTTACATGGACCACTTCCTCTTTGTGCATTTTTCTGTTGATGGACATTTTGGTTTCTTCCAAGTCTTGGCTATGTTAAATGTTCCTGCAGGGCTTCCCTGGTGGTGCAGTGGTTAAGAGTCCGCCTGCCTATGCAGTGGACACGGGTTCGTGCCCCGGTCCGGGAAGATCCCACATGCCGCCGAGTGGCTAGACCCGTGAGCCATGGCCGCTGAGCCTTCCTGTCCAGAGCCAGTGCTCCGCAACGGGTGAGGCCACAACAGTGAGAGGCCCACTTACCGCCACAAAAGAAGTCCCTGCATTGCAGGATTGCCAGCCTGTGTCTTCTCCATTTTGTTCTGCTCAGCTGATAGTCTCATCAAGGATGTAGCAGATCACATGGTAGCTCAATTTTTACCCTTAAATGCACCTCCATTATGTTCTCACTACTGGCTGTTACCAGTTTATATCCCCCCAGCAGCTAGAGGGTACACAGTTCTCTGAAACCCCTTCATTTTTTCTTTGTAGACTTTTTGCTGAAGAACATTCTGATGGCTGTGAGGTGAACGTTTCTGTAATTGGATCTGCACGGCTTTGTTAATTGCTGATGCTGCACATTTTTCTATTCCCTTTTATTTTAAAGAAAAGAAAGGAAAAGACAAAATGTGCTTAAGATATGCCTTTTGAAATGGTCTTCTTGAAATGTTGACGTCTTTTGAATTTTCTGATCGATTTATGACCACAGGATTTTTTTTTTTTTTTTTTTTTGCTGTACGCGGGCCTCTCACTGTCGTGGCCTCTCCCGTTGCGGAGCACAGGCTCCGGACACACAGGCTACGCGGCCATGGCTCGCGGGCCCAGCCGCTGCGCGGCATGTGGGATCTTCCGGGATAGGGGCACGAACCCGTGTCCCCTGCATCGGCAGGCGGACTCTCAACCACTGCGCCACCAGGGAAGCCCCGATTTTTTTTTTTTTGATGACAGGTGTCATTTAGAGGCCTGCCATTATTTTGAATATTAAGTCACCATTACCACTGTTGTGTGAAACAACCAGAAGGCGGCAGCACTTCTCCTTAGCAAATCTGCTTACTAGGGCAACAGAGTCATGATGGAAATTGTGTTGTAGGTTGTAAATTAGAACGGAATGTGCCAGGAAAAGTCCCTTAAGATTATATCTCATTACTTCTTGTTCCTTTTTTAAATTTAATTTTTATTCTTTATCACAGCAAATTAGATTACAATGTTTTGTTTGCTGTAGGTGTGCAAGATGTGGTTCTTTTACACATATACATATATCTATTCTTCTTCAGATCCTTTTCCCATGTAGGTTAGGACACAACGTTGTGTAGTCTTCCCTTGGTATGCCGTAGGTGTTTGGTGATTTATATATTTCACATGTGTTTTTATATCTCTGTTAACCCCAATATCGTAATGTATCCAATCCTCACAGCTTTCCATATGGTGAACCATAAGTTGGTTTAATGAATCTGTGATTGCCTTTCTCTCTGGAAATATCTTCATTGGTATCAAGTTTTAGGTAACACCCATAAGTGATAGGATATGTGTCTTTCGCTTTCTCACTTACTACCAGTTGCAATGATTACCTCTAGACTCCTCTATGGTCCTGCAAATGGCATTGTTTCACTTTTTGCCTTGGCTAATATTCCATCTGTACACATACCAGTTCTTCTGTGTCCACTCATCTCTTGATGGACGTTTTGGTTGCTTCCATGTGTTGGCTATTGTAATACTTCCACAGTGCAGATTTGCCTTCCTGTGTCTTTCCAATTCTGTCTTCTGAGGATATAGCCCGGGAAGTGGGCCTGCTGGATCATCTAGTTGCTCAAGGTTTACCTGTTAAAGGCACTTCCATTCTCTTCCGAATAGTGGCTCTTAGAATGTTATGTCCCACTTCCAATTGAGGGTATGCATTTTTCCAAAACCTGTTCAGCATTGACCACATGTAGTTTTGTTTGCTGATGGTTATTGTGAGTGTTGTGAGCTGATACTTCTTTGTGGTTGTGTTTGCCTGTGTCTCATACTCCCTTGAAATTGAGCTTTCAGGCATGTCCTCTTAGTTTTCAAACTGTTACTACAGCTGACTTCTTCAAATTGTTTTCTTGAAGCATGTGCCACATTTTGCAATGTTTTGGCCTTTACCTGCATCAAGACATTTTTAAGGGCAGGTATCATTTGCAGCCCTGCAGTACTTGTGCACATGAAGTGCCCATTAGCACAGATTTCAAAGCTGCTGTTGCAGGTATCGGCCAGAGGACGGCAGCATTTCTACGTTCCCCACTCTGGCACCTCGGGAAACAGATCTTCCTGCCAGTGGTGCTCCTCAGTTATAAATTAGAGTGCAATGTGCCCTGATATACCCCCAAAAGCTTACGTCTCCTTACTTAGGTTTGTTTTTTTCAATTTAATTCATAGGTTTCAGTGGAGCAATATTCCATTCTGTACATGGACCACTTCTTCTCTGTGCATTCCTCTGTTGATAGACATTTTGGTTGCTTCTAAGTGTTGCCTATGGTAAATATTGCTGGAGTGCAGTGTTGCCAGCCTGTGACTTTTGATTCTCATTTTCTCAGGTGATAGGCCCAACAGGGGCTATGATTCATTGATTGGTAGCTGGATGTTTACCTTTTCAAAGCACCTGCATTGTGTGTTCATTAGCGGCTCTTACCACGTCCCAATTAACACCGAGGGTGCGTGTTTTCCCACAACCTCTTCAGCATTTATTGCTTGCAGATTGTTTGCTCATGACCATTCTGACTGGTGTGAGCTGATAGGTTTTTGGAATTTGGGTTTGCATGTCTTTACTAATTCCTAATATTCAGCATTTTCCCACACCTTTCTCTTTTATTTAGACAAAAAATGTGTGAGTACAGTATACCTCTTGAAATTGTCTTCTTCGAAGTTTGCCCTCTTTTGAATTTTGTGGTCGTTTTTCGACCCCAGGATTTTTTTTGAGAGCGGATGTCATTTACATGCCTGCAGTGATTGTGAATATTTAGTGACCATTAGCACTGGGTTTAAAGCGGGTGTTGTTGGAAATGGCCACAAGGCGGCAGCATTTCTCCATTCCCAAATCTGGTTACTAGGGCAGCAGAGCCTTTCTGGAAGTCCTGTTACTAGGTTGTCAATTAGAATGGAATGTGCCAGGAAAAAGCCCCTGAAGTTTATGTCTCATTACTTCTTGTTTGTTGTTTTAATTGCTTTAACCAGGGTAATGATTAGAATACAGTTTGTCCTAGGTGTACACAAACTGGTTCATTCGTACATCATATATGTCTATTCATGTACAGATCCTTTTCCCGTGTAAAGGATTCCAGAGTGTTCTGCACACCTCCCTTGCTATGTGCTCAGGCTTTCTGATATATGTGCTCAATCTGCATTTCTATAGGTATGGTAAACCTAATCGTAATTTATCCATTGCCACCACCTTTCCTTTTAGATACGCATAGTTTGTTTTTGAAGTCTCCGTGTGTCTTTCTCTGTGGAAATATGTCCATTTTTGGTCAGTTGTTAGGTAACACCTGTAAGTGATATCATAGGATAAACGTCTTTTGCTTTCCAACTTACCTCATGTTCTGTGATTACCTCTAGGCTCATCTGTGGTACGTCAAAGAGCAGTGTTCCATTGTTTCCCATGGCTAATATTCCATTGTGTACGTGGACCACTTCTTCTTTACCCATTCATCTGTTGATGGGCATTTAGGTTGCTTCCATGTCTTGGCTATTGTGAATAAGGCTGCAGTGCAGCTTTGGCAGCGTCTGTCTTCTGGATTCTGGTCTTCTCAGGTGAGAGGCACAGCGGTGGGCCTGCTGCATCAAACGGTACCTCAATTTTTACTTTTAAACGCAGCTCCTTTCTGCTCTCATTATTGGCTGTTACCACTTTACATCTCACCAGCAGCTAGAGGGTACACAGTTCTCAAAAAACACTTCAGCATTTATTATTTATAGGCTTTTTGTTGATGGTCAGTCGACCTGTGTGAGTTGAAACCTTTTTGCAGATTAGATTTGCCTGAGTCTAATAATTCCTGAGGTTGAGCTTTTACCCATTTTCCTGTTTGTTTTTTAACAAGAGAGTCAGTCAAACTTACCTCTTCATAGTATCTTCTTGAAAATTTGGCCAGGTTTGAATTTTCTTGTCCATTCCCTACCTCAGCTCAATTGATTAGGGCAGCTGTCCTTTACAGCCCTGAGTCCTTGGGAATGTTAAGAGACCATTAGCTGGGGGCTTAAAGCCGCTCTTGCGGGAAATGGCCACAAGGAGGCAGCATTTCCACATTTCCAACTCTGCGTTTTTGGGCAGCAGAGCCTTCCTGGAAATCGTGTTAGTAGGCTGCAAATTAGAGTGGAAAGTGCCAGGGCACATCCACAAGAGCTTTTATCTCCTTAATTCTTGTTTTTTTTCAATTTATTTTTTATTAATTATCAGAGCAAATTTGATGAAACTATTTTGTTTCTCCTAGGTGTACAGAATCTGGTTCATTATATCAATGTATCTGTCTATTTATCTTTGGATCCTTTACCGTGTAGGTTATTACAGAGCGTTGAGTAGACCTGTCTTGGTATTCCATAGGTATTTTGTGATTATATATTTCATATGTATTAGTACATGTCTGTTAACCCCCATATCGTAATTCATACATTCCTTACACTTTTCCATTTGGTTAAATGTAAAGTTTTTCTCTTAATCCATGCTTTTCCTTCTCTTGGAAATAAGTTCATGAGTATCAATTTTTAGGTAACACCTATAAGTGATGGCATTGGATATCTGTCTTTCACTTTCTTTCTTACTTCAAGTTGGGTGATTATCTCTAGGTCCTTATATGGTGGTACAAACAGCACTGTTTCCCTGTTTTCCATGGCTAGTATTCCATTGTTTACATGGACCACTTCCTCTTTGTGCATTTTTCTGTTGATGGACATTTTGGTTTCTTCCAAGTCTTGGCTATGTTAAATGTTCCTGCAGGGCTTCCCTGGTGGTGCAGTGGTTAAGAGTCCGCCTGCCTATGCAGTGGACACGGGTTCGTGCCCCGGTCCGGGAAGATCCCACATGCCGCCGAGTGGCTAGACCCGTGAGCCATGGCCGCTGAGCCTTCCTGTCCAGAGCCAGTGCTCCGCAACGGGTGAGGCCACAACAGTGAGAGGCCCACTTACCGCCACAAAAGAAGTCCCTGCATTGCAGGATTGCCAGCCTGTGTCTTCTCCATTTTGTTCTGCTCAGCTGATAGTCTCATCAAGGATGTAGCAGATCACATGGTAGCTCAATTTTTACCCTTAAATGCACCTCCATTATGTTCTCACTACTGGCTGTTACCAGTTTATATCCCCCCAGCAGCTAGAGGGTACACAGTTCTCTGAAACCCCTTCATTTTTTCTTTGTAGACTTTTTGCTGAAGAACATTCTGATGGCTGTGAGGTGAACGTTTCTGTAATTGGATCTGCACGGCTTTGTTAATTGCTGATGCTGCACATTTTTCTATTCCCTTTTATTTTAAAGAAAAGAAAGGAAAAGACAAAATGTGCTTAAGATATGCCTTTTGAAATGGTCTTCTTGAAATGTTGACGTCTTTTGAATTTTCTGATCGATTTATGACCACAGGATTTTTTTTTTTTGATGACAGGTGTCATTTAGAGGCCTGCCATTATTTTGAATATTAAGTCACCATTACCACTGTTGTGTGAAACGACCAGAAGGCGGCAGCACTTCTCCTTACCAAATCTGCTTACTAGGGCAACAGAGTCATGATGGAAATTGTGTTGTAGGTTGTAAATTAGAACGGAATGTGCCAGGAAAAGTCCCTTAAGATTATATCTCATTACTTCTTGTTCCTTTTTTAAATTTAATTTTTATTCTTTATCACAGCAAATTAGATTACAATGTTTTGTTTGCTGTAGGTGTGCAAGATGTGGTTCTTTTACACATATACATATATCTATTCTTCTTCAGATCCTTTTCCATGTAGGTTAGGACACAACGTTGTGTAGTCTTCCCTTGGTATGCCGTAGGTTTTTATATCTGTTTTTATATCTGTTTTTATATCTCTGTTAACCCCAATATCGTAATGTATCCAATCCTCACAGCTTTCCATATGGTGAACCATAAGTTGGTTTAATGAATCTGTGATTGCCTTTCTCTCTGGAAATATCTTCATTGGTATCAAGTTTTAGGTAACACCCATAAGTGATAGGATATGTGTCTTTCGCTTTCTCACTTACTACCAGTTGCAATGATTACCTCTAGACTCCTCTATGGTCCTGCAAATGGCATTGTTTCACTTTTTGCCTTGGCTAATATTCCATCTGTACACATACCAGTTCTTCTGTGTCCACTCATCTCTTGATGGACGTTTTGGTTGCTTCCATGTGTTGGCTATTGTAATACTTCCACAGTGCAGATTTGCCTTCCTGTGTCTTTCCAATTCTGTCTTCTGAGGATATAGCCCGGGAAGTGGGCCTGCTGGATCATCTAGTTGCTCAAGGTTTACCTGTTAAAGGCACTTCCATTCTCTTCCGAATAGTGGCTCTTAGAATGTTATGTCCCACTTCCAATTGAGGGTATGCATTTTTCCAAAACCTGTTCAGCATTGACCACATGTAGTTTTGTTTGCTGATGGTTATTGTGAGTGTTGTGAGCTGATACTTCTTTGTGGTTGTGTTTGCCTGTGTCTCATACTCCCTTGAAATTGAGCTTTCAGGCATGTCCTCTTAGTTTTCAAACTGTTACTACAGCTGACTTCTTCAAATTGTTTTCTTGAAGCATGTGCCACATTTTGCAATGTTTTGGCCTTTACCTGCATCAAGACATTTTTAAGGGCAGGTATCATTTGCAGCCCTGCAGTACTTGTGCACATGAAGTGCCCATTAGCACAGATTTCAAAGCTGCTGTTGCAGGTATCGGCCAGAGGACGGCAGCATTTCTACGTTCCCCACTCTGGCACCTCGGGAAACAGATCTTCCTGCCAGTGGTGCTCCTCAGTTATAAATTAGAGTGCAATGTGCCCTGATATACCCCCAAAAGCTTACGTCTCCTTACTTAGGTTTGTTTTTTTCAATTTAATTCATAGGTTTCAGTGGAGCAATATTCCATTCTGTACATGGACCACTTCTTCTCTGTGCATTCCTCTGTTGATAGACATTTTGGTTGCTTCTAAGTGTTGCCTATGGTAAATATTGCTGGAGTGCAGTGTTGCCAGCCTGTGACTTTTGATTCTCATTTTCTCAGGTGATAGGCCCAACAGGGGCTATGATTCATTGATTGGTAGCTGGATGTTTACCTTTTCAAAGCACCTGCATTGTGTGTTCATTAGCGGCTCTTACCACGTCCCAATTAACACCGAGGGTGCGTGTTTTCCCACAACCTCTTCAGCATTTATTGCTTGCAGATTGTTTGCTCATGACCATTCTGACTGGTGTGAGCTGATAGGTTTTTGGAATTTGGGTTTGCATGTCTTTACTAATTCCTAATATTCAGCATTTTCCCACACCTTTCTCTTTTATTTAGACAAAAAATGTGTGAGTACAGTATACCTCTTGAAATTGTCTTCTTCGAAGTTTGCCCTCTTTTGAATTTTGTGGTCGTTTTTCGACCCCAGGATTTTTTTTGAGAGCGGATGTCATTTACATGCCTGCAGTGATTGTGAATATTTAGTGACCATTAGCACTGGGTTTAAAGCGGGTGTTGTTGGAAATGGCCACAAGGCGGCAGCATTTCTCCATTCCCAAATCTGGTTACTAGGGCAGCAGAGCCTTTCTGGAAGTCCTGTTACTAGGTTGTCAATTAGAATGGAATGTGCCAGGAAAAAGCCCCTGAAGTTTATGTCTCATTACTTCTTGTTTGTTGTTTTAATTGCTTTAACCAGGGTAATGATTAGAATACAGTTTGTCCTAGGTGTACACAAACTGGTTCATTCGTACATCATATATGTCTATTCATGTACAGATCCTTTTCCCGTGTAAAGGATTCCAGAGTGTTCTGCACACCTCCCTTGCTATGTGCTCAGGCTTTCTGATATATGTGCTCAATCTGCATTTCTATAGGTATGGTAAACCTAATCGTAATTTATCCATTGCCACCACCTTTCCTTTTAGATACGCATAGTTTGTTTTTGAAGTCTCCGTGTGTCTTTCTCTGTGGAAATATGTCCATTTTTGGTCAGTTGTTAGGTAACACCTGTAAGTGATATCATAGGATAAACGTCTTTTGCTTTCCAACTTACCTCATGTTCTGTGATTACCTCTAGGCTCATCTGTGGTACGTCAAAGAGCAGTGTTCCATTGTTTCCCATGGCTAATATTCCATTGTGTACGTGGACCACTTCTTCTTTACCCATTCATCTGTTGATGGGCATTTAGGTTGCTTCCATGTCTTGGCTATTGTGAATAAGGCTGCAGTGCAGCTTTGGCAGCGTCTGTCTTCTGGATTCTGGTCTTCTCAGGTGAGAGGCACAGCGGTGGGCCTGCTGCATCAAACGGTACCTCAATTTTTACTTTTAAACGCAGCTCCGTTCTGCTCTCATTATTGGCTGTTACCACTTTACATCTCACCAGCAGCTAGAGGGTACACAGTTCTCAAAAAACACTTCAGCATTTATTATTTATAGGCTTTTTGTTGATGGTCAGTCGACCTGTGTGAGTTGAAACCTTTTTGCAGATTAGATTTGCCTGAGTCTAATAATTCCTGAGGTTGAGCTTTTACCCATTTTCCTGTTTGTTTTTTAACAAGAGAGTCAGTCAAACTTACCTCTTCATAGTATCTTCTTGAAAATTTGGCCAGGTTTGAATTTTCTTGTCCATTCCCTACCTCAGCTCAATTGATTAGGGCAGCTGTCCTTTACAGCCCTGAGTCCTTGGGAATGTTAAGAGACCATTAGCTGGGGGCTTAAAGCCGCTCTTGCGGGAAATGGCCACAAGGAGGCAGCATTTCCACATTTCCAACTCTGCGTTTTTGGGCAGCAGAGCCTTCCTGGAAATCGTGTTAGTAGGCTGCAAATTAGAGTGGAAAGTGCCAGGGCACATCCACAAGAGCTTTTATCTCCTTAATTCTTGTTTTTTTTCAATTTATTTTTTATTAATTATCAGAGCAAATTTGATGAAACTATTTTGTTTCTCCTAGGTGTACAGAATCTGGTTCATTATATCAATGTATCTGTCTATTTATCTTTGGATCCTTTACCGTGTAGGTTATTACAGAGCGTTGAGTAGACCTGTCTTGGTATTCCATAGGTATTTTGTGATTATATATTTCATATGTATTAGTACATGTCTGTTAACCCCCATATCGTAATTCATACATTCCTTACACTTTTCCATTTGGTTAAATGTAAAGTTTTTCTCTTAATCCATGCTTTTCCTTCTCTTGGAAATAAGTTCATGAGTATCAATTTTTAGGTAACACCTATAAGTGATGGCATTGGATATCTGTCTTTCACTTTCTTTCTTACTTCAAGTTGGGTGATTATCTCTAGGTCCTTATATGGTGGTACAAACAGCACTGTTTCCCTGTTTTCCATGGCTAGTATTCCATTGTTTACATGGACCACTTCCTCTTTGTGCATTTTTCTGTTGATGGACATTTTGGTTTCTTCCAAGTCTTGGCTATGTTAAATGTTCCTGCAGGGCTTCCCTGGTGGTGCAGTGGTTAAGAGTCCGCCTGCCTATGCAGTGGACACGGGTTCGTGCCCCGGTCCGGGAAGATCCCACATGCCGCCGAGTGGCTAGACCCGTGAGCCATGGCCGCTGAGCCTTCCTGTCCAGAGCCAGTGCTCCGCAACGGGTGAGGCCACAACAGTGAGAGGCCCACTTACCGCCACAAAAGAAGTCCCTGCATTGCAGGATTGCCAGCCTGTGTCTTCTCCATTTTGTTCTGCTCAGCTGATAGTCTCATCAAGGATGTAGCAGATCACATGGTAGCTCAATTTTTACCCTTAAATGCACCTCCATTATGTTCTCACTACTGGCTGTTACCAGTTTATATCCCCCCAGCAGCTAGAGGGTACACAGTTCTCTGAAACCCCTTCATTTTTTCTTTGTAGACTTTTTGCTGAAGAACATTCTGATGGCTGTGAGGTGAACGTTTCTGTAATTGGATCTGCACGGCTTTGTTAATTGCTGATGCTGCACATTTTTCTATTCCCTTTTATTTTAAAGAAAAGAAAGGAAAAGACAAAATGTGCTTAAGATATGCCTTTTGAAATGGTCTTCTTGAAATGTTGACGTCTTTTGAATTTTCTGATCGATTTATGACCACAGGATTTTTTTTTTTTTTTTTTTTTGCTGTACGCGGGCCTCTCACTGTCGTGGCCTCTCCCGTTGCGGAGCACAGGCTCCGGACACACAGGCTACGCGGCCATGGCTCGCGGGCCCAGCCGCTGCGCGGCATGTGGGATCTTCCGGGATAGGGGCACGAACCCGTGTCCCCTGCATCGGCAGGCGGACTCTCAACCACTGCGCCACCAGGGAAGCCCCGATTTTTTTTTTTTTGATGACAGGTGTCATTTAGAGGCCTGCCATTATTTTGAATATTAAGTCACCATTACCACTGTTGTGTGAAACAACCAGAAGGCGGCAGCACTTCTCCTTAGCAAATCTGCTTACTAGGGCAACAGAGTCATGATGGAAATTGTGTTGTAGGTTGTAAATTAGAACGGAATGTGCCAGGAAAAGTCCCTTAAGATTATATCTCATTACTTCTTGTTCCTTTTTTAAATTTAATTTTTATTCTTTATCACAGCAAATTAGATTACAATGTTTTGTTTGCTGTAGGTGTGCAAGATGTGGTTCTTTTACACATATACATATATCTATTCTTCTTCAGATCCTTTTCCCATGTAGGTTAGGACACAACGTTGTGTAGTCTTCCCTTGGTATGCCGTAGGTGTTTGGTGATTTATATATTTCACATGTGTTTTTATATCTCTGTTAACCCCAATATCGTAATGTATCCAATCCTCACAGCTTTCCATATGGTGAACCATAAGTTGGTTTAATGAATCTGTGATTGCCTTTCTCTCTGGAAATATCTTCATTGGTATCAAGTTTTAGGTAACACCCATAAGTGATAGGATATGTGTCTTTCGCTTTCTCACTTACTACCAGTTGCAATGATTACCTCTAGACTCCTCTATGGTCCTGCAAATGGCATTGTTTCACTTTTTGCCTTGGCTAATATTCCATCTGTACACATACCAGTTCTTCTGTGTCCACTCATCTCTTGATGGACGTTTTGGTTGCTTCCATGTGTTGGCTATTGTAATACTTCCACAGTGCAGATTTGCCTTCCTGTGTCTTTCCAATTCTGTCTTCTGAGGATATAGCCCGGGAAGTGGGCCTGCTGGATCATCTAGTTGCTCAAGGTTTACCTGTTAAAGGCACTTCCATTCTCTTCTGAATAGTGGCTCTTAGAATGTTATGTCCCACTTCCAATTGAGGGTATGCATTTTTCCAAAACCTGTTCAGCATTGACCACATGTAGTTTTGTTTGCTGATGGTTATTGTGAGTGTTGTGAGCTGATACTTCTTTGTGGTTGTGTTTGCCTGTGTCTCATACTCCCTTGAAATTGAGCTTTCAGGCATGTCCTCTTAGTTTTCAAACTGTTACTACAGCTGACTTCTTCAAATTGTTTTCTTGAAGCATGTGCCACATTTTGCAATGTTTTGGCCTTTACCTGCATCAAGACATTTTTAAGGGCAGGTATCATTTGCAGCCCTGCAGTACTTGTGCACATGAAGTGCCCATTAGCACAGATTTCAAAGCTGCTGTTGCAGGTATCGGCCAGAGGACGGCAGCATTTCTACGTTCCCCACTCTGGCACCTCGGGAAACAGATCTTCCTGCCAGTGGTGCTCCTCAGTTATAAATTAGAGTGCAATGTGCCCTGATATACCCCCAAAAGCTTACGTCTCCTTACTTAGGTTTGTTTTTTTCAATTTAATTCATAGGTTTCAGTGGAGCAATATTCCATTCTGTACATGGACCACTTCTTCTCTGTGCATTCCTCTGTTGATAGACATTTTGGTTGCTTCTAAGTGTTGCCTATGGTAAATATTGCTGGAGTGCAGTGTTGCCAGCCTGTGACTTTTGATTCTCATTTTCTCAGGTGATAGGCCCAACAGGGGCTATGATTCATTGATTGGTAGCTGGATGTTTACCTTTTCAAAGCACCTGCATTGTGTGTTCATTAGCGGCTCTTACCACGTCCCAATTAACACCGAGGGTGCGTGTTTTCCCACAACCTCTTCAGCATTTATTGCTTGCAGATTGTTTGCTCATGACCATTCTGACTGGTGTGAGCTGATAGGTTTTTGGAATTTGGGTTTGCATGTCTTTACTAATTCCTAATATTCAGCATTTTCCCACACCTTTCTCTTTTATTTAGACAAAAAATGTGTGAGTACAGTATACCTCTTGAAATTGTCTTCTTCGAAGTTTGCCCTCTTTTGAATTTTGTGGTCGTTTTTCGACCCCAGGATTTTTTTTGAGAGCGGATGTCATTTACATGCCTGCAGTGATTGTGAATATTTAGTGACCATTAGCACTGGGTTTAAAGCGGGTGTTGTTGGAAATGGCCACAAGGCGGCAGCATTTCTCCATTCCCAAATCTGGTTACTAGGGCAGCAGAGCCTTTCTGGAAGTCCTGTTACTAGGTTGTCAATTAGAATGGAATGTGCCAGGAAAAAGCCCCTGAAGTTTATGTCTCATTGCTTCTTGTTTGTTGTTTTAATTGCTTTAACCAGGGTAATGATTAGAATACAGTTTGTCCTAGGTGTACACAAACTGGTTCATTCGTACATCATATATGTCTATTCATGTACAGATCCTTTTCCCGTGTAAAGGATTCCAGAGTGTTCTGCACACCTCCCTTGCTATGTGCTCAGGCTTTCTGATATATGTGCTCAATCTGCATTTCTATAGGTATGGTAAACCTAATCGTAATTTATCCATTGCCACCACCTTTCCTTTTAGATACGCATAGTTTGTTTTTGAAGTCTCCGTGTGTCTTTCTCTGTGGAAATATGTCCATTTTTGGTCAGTTGTTAGGTAACACCTGTAAGTGATATCATAGGATAAACGTCTTTTGCTTTCCAACTTACCTCATGTTCTGTGATTACCTCTAGGCTCATCTGTGGTACGTCAAAGAGCAGTGTTCCATTGTTTCCCATGGCTAATATTCCATTGTGTACGTGGACCACTTCTTCTTTACCCATTCATCTGTTGATGGGCATTTAGGTTGCTTCCATGTCTTGGCTATTGTGAATAAGGCTGCAGTGCAGCTTTGGCAGCGTCTGTCTTCTGGATTCTGGTCTTCTCAGGTGAGAGGCACAGCGGTGGGCCTGCTGCATCAAACGGTACCTCAATTTTTACTTTTAAACGCAGCTCCGTTCTGCTCTCATTATTGGCTGTTACCACTTTACATCTCACCAGCAGCTAGAGGGTACACAGTTCTCAAAAAACACTTCAGCATTTATTATTTATAGGCTTTTTGTTGATGGTCAGTCGACCTGTGTGAGTTGAAACCTTTTTGCAGATTAGATTTGCCTGAGTCTAATAATTCCTGAGGTTGAGCTTTTACCCATTTTCCTGTTTGTTTTTTAACAAGAGAGTCAGTCAAACTTACCTCTTCATAGTATCTTCTTGAAAATTTGGCCAGGTTTGAATTTTCTTGTCCATTCCCTACCTCAGCTCAATTGATTAGGGCAGCTGTCCTTTACAGCCCTGAGTCCTTGGGAATGTTAAGAGACCATTAGCTGGGGGCTTAAAGCCGCTCTTGCGGGAAATGGCCACAAGGAGGCAGCATTTCCACATTTCCAACTCTGCGTTTTTGGGCAGCAGAGCCTTCCTGGAAATCGTGTTAGTAGGCTGCAAATTAGAGTGGAAAGTGCCAGGGCACATCCACAAGAGCTTTTATCTCCTTAATTCTTGTTTTTTTTCAATTTATTTTTTATTAATTATCAGAGCAAATTTGATGAAACTATTTTGTTTCTCCTAGGTGTACAGAATCTGGTTCATTATATCAATGTATCTGTCTATTTATCTTTGGATCCTTTACCGTGTAGGTTATTACAGAGCGTTGAGTAGACCTGTCTTGGTATTCCATAGGTATTTTGTGATTATATATTTCATATGTATTAGTACATGTCTGTTAACCCCCATATCGTAATTCATACATTCCTTACACTTTTCCATTTGGTTAAATGTAAAGTTTTTCTCTTAATCCATGCTTTTCCTTCTCTTGGAAATAAGTTCATGAGTATCAATTTTTAGGTAACACCTATAAGTGATGGCATTGGATATCTGTCTTTCACTTTCTTTCTTACTTCAAGTTGGGTGATTATCTCTAGGTCCTTATATGGTGGTACAAACAGCACTGTTTCCCTGTTTTCCATGGCTAGTATTCCATTGTTTACATGGACCACTTCCTCTTTGTGCATTTTTCTGTTGATGGACATTTTGGTTTCTTCCAAGTCTTGGCTATGTTAAATGTTCCTGCAGGGCTTCCCTGGTGGTGCAGTGGTTAAGAGTCCGCCTGCCTATGCAGTGGACACGGGTTCGTGCCCCGGTCCGGGAAGATCCCACATGCCGCCGAGTGGCTAGACCCGTGAGCCATGGCCGCTGAGCCTTCCTGTCCAGAGCCAGTGCTCCGCAACGGGTGAGGCCACAACAGTGAGAGGCCCACTTACCGCCACAAAAGAAGTCCCTGCATTGCAGGATTGCCAGCCTGTGTCTTCTCCATTTTGTTCTGCTCAGCTGATAGTCTCATCAAGGATGTAGCAGATCACATGGTAGCTCAATTTTTACCCTTAAATGCACCTCCATTATGTTCTCACTACTGGCTGTTACCAGTTTATATCCCCCCAGCAGCTAGAGGGTACACAGTTCTCTGAAACCCCTTCATTTTTTCTTTGTAGACTTTTTGCTGAAGAACATTCTGATGGCTGTGAGGTGAACGTTTCTGTAATTGGATCTGCACGGCTTTGTTAATTGCTGATGCTGCACATTTTTCTATTCCCTTTTATTTTAAAGAAAAGAAAGGAAAAGACAAAATGTGCTTAAGATATGCCTTTTGAAATGGTCTTCTTGAAATGTTGACGTCTTTTGAATTTTCTGATCGATTTATGACCACAGGATTTTTTTTTTTTTGATGACAGGTGTCATTTAGAGGCCTGCCATTATTTTGAATATTAAGTCACCATTACCACTGTTGTGTGAAACGACCAGAAGGCGGCAGCACTTCTCCTTACCAAATCTGCTTACTAGGGCAACAGAGTCATGATGGAAATTGTGTTGTAGGTTGTAAATTAGAACGGAATGTGCCAGGAAAAGTCCCTTAAGATTATATCTCATTACTTCTTGTTCCTTTTTTAAATTTAATTTTTATTCTTTATCACAGCAAATTAGATTACAATGTTTTGTTTGCTGTAGGTGTGCAAGATGTGGTTCTTTTACACATATACATATATCTATTCTTCTTCAGATCCTTTTCCCATGTAGGTTAGGACACAACGTTGTGTAGTCTTCCCTTGGTATGCCGTAGGTGTTTGGTGATTTATATATTTCACATGTGTTTTTATATCTCTGTTAACCCCAATATCGTAATGTATCCAATCCTCACAGCTTTCCATATGGTGAACCATAAGTTGGTTTAATGAATCTGTGATTGCCTTTCTCTCTGGAAATATCTTCATTGGTATCAAGTTTTAGGTAACACCCATAAGTGATAGGATATGTGTCTTTCGCTTTCTCACTTACTACCAGTTGCAATGATTACCTCTAGACTCCTCTATGGTCCTGCAAATGGCATTGTTTCACTTTTTGCCTTGGCTAATATTCCATCTGTACACATACCAGTTCTTCTGTGTCCACTCATCTCTTGATGGACGTTTTGGTTGCTTCCATGTGTTGGCTATTGTAATACTTCCACAGTGCAGATTTGCCTTCCTGTGTCTTTCCAATTCTGTCTTCTGAGGATATAGCCCGGGAAGTGGGCCTGCTGGATCATCTAGTTGCTCAAGGTTTACCTGTTAAAGGCACTTCCATTCTCTTCTGAATAGTGGCTCTTAGAATGTTATGTCCCACTTCCAATTGAGGGTATGCATTTTTCCAAAACCTGTTCAGCATTGACCACATGTAGTTTTGTTTGCTGATGGTTATTGTGAGTGTTGTGAGCTGATACTTCTTTGTGGTTGTGTTTGCCTGTGTCTCATACTCCCTTGAAATTGAGCTTTCAGGCATGTCCTCTTAGTTTTCAAACTGTTACTACAGCTGACTTCTTCAAATTGTTTTCTTGAAGCATGTGCCACATTTTGCAATGTTTTGGCCTTTACCTGCATCAAGACATTTTTAAGGGCAGGTATCATTTGCAGCCCTGCAGTACTTGTGCACATGAAGTGCCCATTAGCACAGATTTCAAAGCTGCTGTTGCAGGTATCGGCCAGAGGACGGCAGCATTTCTACGTTCCCCACTCTGGCACCTCGGGAAACAGATCTTCCTGCCAGTGGTGCTCCTCAGTTATAAATTAGAGTGCAATGTGCCCTGATATACCCCCAAAAGCTTACGTCTCCTTACTTAGGTTTGTTTTTTTCAATTTAATTCATAGGTTTCAGTGGAGCAATATTCCATTCTGTACATGGACCACTTCTTCTCTGTGCATTCCTCTGTTGATAGACATTTTGGTTGCTTCTAAGTGTTGCCTATGGTAAATATTGCTGGAGTGCAGTGTTGCCAGCCTGTGACTTTTGATTCTCATTTTCTCAGGTGATAGGCCCAACAGGGGCTATGATTCATTGATTGGTAGCTGGATGTTTACCTTTTCAAAGCACCTGCATTGTGTGTTCATTAGCGGCTCTTACCACGTCCCAATTAACACCGAGGGTGCGTGTTTTCCCACAACCTCTTCAGCATTTATTGCTTGCAGATTGTTTGCTCATGACCATTCTGACTGGTGTGAGCTGATAGGTTTTTGGAATTTGGGTTTGCATGTCTTTACTAATTCCTAATATTCAGCATTTTCCCACACCTTTCTCTTTTATTTAGACAAAAAATGTGTGAGTACAGTATACCTCTTGAAATTGTCTTCTTCGAAGTTTGCCCTCTTTTGAATTTTGTGGTCGTTTTTCGACCCCAGGATTTTTTTTGAGAGCGGATGTCATTTACATGCCTGCAGTGATTGTGAATATTTAGTGACCATTAGCACTGGGTTTAAAGCGGGTGTTGTTGGAAATGGCCACAAGGCGGCAGCATTTCTCCATTCCCAAATCTGGTTACTAGGGCAGCAGAGCCTTTCTGGAAGTCCTGTTACTAGGTTGTCAATTAGAATGGAATGTGCCAGGAAAAAGCCCCTGAAGTTTATGTCTCATTACTTCTTGTTTGTTGTTTTAATTGCTTTAACCAGGGTAATGATTAGAATACAGTTTGTCCTAGGTGTACACAAACTGGTTCATTCGTACATCATATATGTCTATTCATGTACAGATCCTTTTCCCGTGTAAAGGATTCCAGAGTGTTCTGCACACCTCCCTTGCTATGTGCTCAGGCTTTCTGATATATGTGCTCAATCTGCATTTCTATAGGTATGGTAAACCTAATCGTAATTTATCCATTGCCACCACCTTTCCTTTTAGATACGCATAGTTTGTTTTTGAAGTCTCCGTGTGTCTTTCTCTGTGGAAATATGTCCATTTTTGGTCAGTTGTTAGGTAACACCTGTAAGTGATATCATAGGATAAACGTCTTTTGCTTTCCAACTTACCTCATGTTCTGTGATTACCTCTAGGCTCATCTGTGGTACGTCAAAGAGCAGTGTTCCATTGTTTCCCATGGCTAATATTCCATTGTGTACGTGGACCACTTCTTCTTTACCCATTCATCTGTTGATGGGCATTTAGGTTGCTTCCATGTCTTGGCTATTGTGAATAAGGCTGCAGTGCAGCTTTGGCAGCGTCTGTCTTCTGGATTCTGGTCTTCTCAGGTGAGAGGCACAGCGGTGGGCCTGCTGCATCAAACGGTACCTCAATTTTTACTTTTAAACGCAGCTCCTTTCTGCTCTCATTATTGGCTGTTACCACTTTACATCTCACCAGCAGCTAGAGGGTACACAGTTCTCAAAAAACACTTCAGCATTTATTATTTATAGGCTTTTTGTTGATGGTCAGTCGACCTGTGTGAGTTGAAACCTTTTTGCAGATTAGATTTGCCTGAGTCTAATAATTCCTGAGGTTGAGCTTTTACCCATTTTCCTGTTTGTTTTTTAACAAGAGAGTCAGTCAAACTTACCTCTTCATAGTATCTTCTTGAAAATTTGGCCAGGTTTGAATTTTCTTGTCCATTCCCTACCTCAGCTCAATTGATTAGGGCAGCTGTCCTTTACAGCCCTGAGTCCTTGGGAATGTTAAGAGACCATTAGCTGGGGGCTTAAAGCCGCTCTTGCGGGAAATGGCCACAAGGAGGCAGCATTTCCACATTTCCAACTCTGCGTTTTTGGGCAGCAGAGCCTTCCTGGAAATCGTGTTAGTAGGCTGCAAATTAGAGTGGAAAGTGCCAGGGCACATCCACAAGAGCTTTTATCTCCTTAATTCTTGTTTTTTTTCAATTTATTTTTTATTAATTATCAGAGCAAATTTGATGAAACTATTTTGTTTCTCCTAGGTGTACAGAATCTGGTTCATTATATCAATGTATCTGTCTATTTATCTTTGGATCCTTTACCGTGTAGGTTATTACAGAGCGTTGAGTAGACCTGTCTTGGTATTCCATAGGTATTTTGTGATTATATATTTCATATGTATTAGTACATGTCTGTTAACCCCCATATCGTAATTCATACATTCCTTACACTTTTCCATTTGGTTAAATGTAAAGTTTTTCTCTTAATCCATGCTTTTCCTTCTCTTGGAAATAAGTTCATGAGTATCAATTTTTAGGTAACACCTATAAGTGATGGCATTGGATATCTGTCTTTCACTTTCTTTCTTACTTCAAGTTGGGTGATTATCTCTAGGTCCTTATATGGTGGTACAAACAGCACTGTTTCCCTGTTTTCCATGGCTAGTATTCCATTGTTTACATGGACCACTTCCTCTTTGTGCATTTTTCTGTTGATGGACATTTTGGTTTCTTCCAAGTCTTGGCTATGTTAAATGTTCCTGCAGGGCTTCCCTGGTGGTGCAGTGGTTAAGAGTCCGCCTGCCTATGCAGTGGACACGGGTTCGTGCCCCGGTCCGGGAAGATCCCACATGCCGCCGAGTGGCTAGACCCGTGAGCCATGGCCGCTGAGCCTTCCTGTCCAGAGCCAGTGCTCCGCAACGGGTGAGGCCACAACAGTGAGAGGCCCACTTACCGCCACAAAAGAAGTCCCTGCATTGCAGGATTGCCAGCCTGTGTCTTCTCCATTTTGTTCTGCTCAGCTGATAGTCTCATCAAGGATGTAGCAGATCACATGGTAGCTCAATTTTTACCCTTAAATGCACCTCCATTATGTTCTCACTACTGGCTGTTACCAGTTTATATCCCCCCAGCAGCTAGAGGGTACACAGTTCTCTGAAACCCCTTCATTTTTTCTTTGTAGACTTTTTGCTGAAGAACATTCTGATGGCTGTGAGGTGAACGTTTCTGTAATTGGATCTGCACGGCTTTGTTAATTGCTGATGCTGCACATTTTTCTATTCCCTTTTATTTTAAAGAAAAGAAAGGAAAAGACAAAATGTGCTTAAGATATGCCTTTTGAAATGGTCTTCTTGAAATGTTGACGTCTTTTGAATTTTCTGATCGATTTATGACCACAGGATTTTTTTTTTTTGATGACAGGTGTCATTTAGAGGCCTGCCATTATTTTGAATATTAAGTCACCATTACCACTGTTGTGTGAAACGACCAGAAGGCGGCAGCACTTCTCCTTACCAAATCTGCTTACTAGGGCAACAGAGTCATGATGGAAATTGTGTTGTAGGTTGTAAATTAGAACGGAATGTGCCAGGAAAAGTCCCTTAAGATTATATCTCATTACTTCTTGTTCCTTTTTTAAATTTAATTTTTATTCTTTATCACAGCAAATTAGATTACAATGTTTTGTTTGCTGTAGGTGTGCAAGATGTGGTTCTTTTACACATATACATATATCTATTCTTCTTCAGATCCTTTTCCCATGTAGGTTAGGACACAACGTTGTGTAGTCTTCCCTTGGTATGCCGTAGGTGTTTGGTGATTTATATATTTCACATGTGTTTTTATATCTCTGTTAACCCCAATATCGTAATGTATCCAATCCTCACAGCTTTCCATATGGTGAACCATAAGTTGGTTTAATGAATCTGTGATTGCCTTTCTCTCTGGAAATATCTTCATTGGTATCAAGTTTTAGGTAACACCCATAAGTGATAGGATATGTGTCTTTCGCTTTCTCACTTACTACCAGTTGCAATGATTACCTCTAGACTCCTCTATGGTCCTGCAAATGGCATTGTTTCACTTTTTGCCTTGGCTAATATTCCATCTGTACACATACCAGTTCTTCTGTGTCCACTCATCTCTTGATGGACGTTTTGGTTGCTTCCATGTGTTGGCTATTGTAATACTTCCACAGTGCAGATTTGCCTTCCTGTGTCTTTCCAATTCTGTCTTCTGAGGATATAGCCCGGGAAGTGGGCCTGCTGGATCATCTAGTTGCTCAAGGTTTACCTGTTAAAGGCACTTCCATTCTCTTCTGAATAGTGGCTCTTAGAATGTTATGTCCCACTTCCAATTGAGGGTATGCATTTTTCCAAAACCTG